>NW_026902421.1:300000-426966 GCF_027409185.1 Cynocephalus volans | reverse complement strand
AAAACCGGATTGAACCAGTTTAAACCGGTTTCAACCGGATAGAACCGGATAGGACCGGTTTAAACTGGATAAAACCGGATTGAACCTGTTTAAACCAGTTTAAACTGGAGAAAACCGGATTGAACAGGTTTAAACCCGATAAAACCGGAATGACCCGGTTTAAACCGGTTTAAACCGGATAAAACCGGATTGAACCGGTTCCAACCGGTTTAAACCGGATAAAACCAAATTGAACCAGTTTAAAACGGATAAAATCAAATTGAACCGGTTTAAAACGGATAAAACCGGATTGAACCAGTTTAAACCCGTTTAAACCAGATGGAAACGAATTGAACCGGTTTAAACCGGATAAAACCGGATTGAACTGGTTTAACGGGTTAAAACAGGATAGAACAGGATAGAACCAGTTTAAACCGATTTAAACAGGACAGAACCGGATAAAACGAGATAAAACCGGATTGAACCGGTTTAAACTGGTTTAAACCGGATAAAACCGGATTGAACCGGTTCAAACTGGTTTAAACCAGATAAAACCGGATTAAACCGTTTTAAAGCGGTGTAAACCGGATAAAACCAGATTGAACCGGTTTAAGCCGATTAAAACCGTATTGAACTGGTTTAAACTGGTCTAAACCGGATGAAACCGGTTTAAACCGGATAAAACCAGATTGAACCGGTTTAAACCAGATAAAACCGGATTGAACTGGTTTAAACTGGTTTCAACCTGATAGAACCAGATAGAACCGGTTTAAACTGGATAAAACAGGATTGAACCGGTTTAAACCGGATAAAACCGGATTGAACCGTTTCAAACCGGTTTTAACCGGATAAAACCGGAATGAACCGGTTTAAACTGGATAAAACCGGACGGAACCGGTTTAAACCGGATAAAACCGGATTGAACTGTTTCAAACCTGTTTAAAACGGATTAAACCGGATTGAACCGGTTTAAACCGGATAAAATCGGATTGAACCGGTTTAAACTGGATTCAACCGGATAGAACCGGATAGAACCGGTTTAAACTGGATAAAACCGGATTGAACAGGCTTAAACCGGTTTAAACCGGATAAAACCGGATTGAACCGTTTCAAACCGGTTGAAACCGGATAAAACCGGATTGAACCGTTTCAAACCGGTTGAAACCGGATAAAACCGGAATGAACTGGTTTAAACCGGTTTAAAACGGATAGAACCGGATAGAAACGGTATAAACCGGATAAAACCGGATTGAACCGGTGTAAACCGGTTGAAACCGGATAAAAACGGATTGAAAGGGTTTAAACCGGTTTAAGCTGGATAAAACCGGAATGAACCGGCTTAAACAGGTCTAAACTGGATAAAACCCGATTGAACAGGCTTAAACTGGTATAAACAGCATAGAACCGGTTTAAACCGGATAAAACCGGATTGAACTGGTCTAAACCGGACAAAACCGGATTGAACTGGTTTCAAACGGTTTAAACCGGATAAAACCGGTTTAAACGGGATAAAACCAAATTGAACCAGTTTAATCCAGATAATACCAGATTGAACCGGTTTAAGCCGGATAAAACCGGATTAAACCGGTTTAAACCGGTTTAAACCGGATAGAACCGGATATAACTGGTTGAAACTGGATAAAACCGGACTGAACCGGTTTAAATCAGTTTAAACTGGATAAAACAGGATTGAAGCGGATTAAACCAGTTTATACTGGATAAACCGGATTGAATCGCTTAAAACCGGTTTAAACCGGATAAAACCAGATTGAACCGGTTTAAACCGGTTTCAACCGGATAGAACCGGATAGAACCGGTTTAAACCGGATAAAACCGGATTGAAGCGGTTTAAACCGGTTCAAACCGGATAAAACCAGATTGAAACAGTTTAAACCGGATTGAACCGGTTTAAACCGGATAAAACCGGAATGAACTGGTTTAAACTGGTTTAAACCGGAAAAAACGGATTGAACCGGTTTAAACTGGTTAAAACTGATTGAACCGGGTTAAACTGGTTTAAACCGGATAAAACCAGATTGTACCGGTTTAAACCAGATAAAAACGGATAGAACCGTTTTAAACCGGTTTAAACCAGATTGAACCGGATAGAACCGGTTTTAAACCGTTTAAAACCGGATTGAACTGGTTTAAACCGGTTTAAACCGGTTCAAACCGGATGAAACAGGAATGAACCGGTTGAAACCGTATAAAACCGGATTGAACCGGTTTAAACCGGTTTCAACCGGATAGAACCAGATAGAACCGGTTCAAACCGGTTTAAACCGGATAAAACCGGATTGAACTGGTTTAAACCGGGTTAAAACAGATAGAACTGGATAGAAACGGTATAAACCGGATAAAACCGGATTGAACCGGTGTAAACCGGTTGAAACCGGATAAAAACGGATTGAAAGGGTTTAAACCCGTTTAAACTGGATAAAACCGGAATGAACTGGATTAAACAGGTCTAAACCGGATAAAACCCGATTGAACAGGCTTAAACTGGTATAAACAGCATAGAACCGGTTTAAACCGGATAAAACCGGATTGAACTGGTTTAAACCGGATAAAACTGGATTGATCCGGTTTAAACCGGTTTAAACAGGATAAAACCGGATTGAACTGGTTTATAAAGATTTAAACCAGATAAAACCGGTTTAAACGGGATAAAACCAAATTGAACCAGTTTAAACCGGATAATAACAGATTGAACCGGTTTAAGCCGGATAAAACCGGTTAAAACCGGATTGAAGCGGTTTAAACCGGTTTAAACCGGATAGAACCGGTTTAAACCGGATAAAATCGGATTGAAGCGGTTTAAACCGGTTTAAACTGGATAGAACCGGTTTAAACCGGACAGAACCGGGTTAAACTGGATAGAATCCGTTTAAACCGGATAAAACCGGATGGAACCAGTTTAAACCTGTTTAAACCGGATAAAACCGGATTGAACCGGTTTAAACCGGTTTAAACCAGATAGAACCGGATAGAACCGGTTTAAACCGGATAGTACCGGATAGAACCGGTTTAAACCGGATAAAACCGGATTGAACCGGTTTAAACCGGTTTAAAGCGGATAAAACCGGATTGAACTGGTTTAAACCGGATAAAACCGGATTGAACCGGTTTAAACCGGTTTCAACCGGATAGAACCGGATTGAACCCGTTTCAACAGGATAAAACTGGATTGAACCTGTCTAAACCGGTTTCAACTGGAGAAAACCGGATTGAACAGGTTTAAACTGGATAAAACCGGATTGACCCAGTTAAAACCGATTTAAACCGGATAAAACCGGATTGAACCGGTTCAAACCGGTTTAAACCAGATAAAACCAAATTGAAACTGTTTAAACCGGATAAAATCAGATTGAACCGGTTTAAAACGGATAAAACCGGATTGAACCAGTTTAAACCCGTTTAAACCAGATGCAAACGGATAGAACCGGTTTAAACCGGATAAAACCGGATTGAACTGGTTTAATCCAGTTAAAACAGGATAGAACAGGATAGAACCAGTTTAATCCGATTTAAAAAGGATAGAACCGGACAGAACCGGTCTAAACGAGATAAAACCGGATTGTACTGGTTTAAACCGGTTTCAACCGGATAAAACCGGATTGAACCTCTTCAAACTGGTTTAAACCGGATAAAACCGGATTAAACCGTTTTAAAGCGGTTTAAACCGGATAAAACCAGATTGAACTAGTTTAAGCCGATTAAAACCGGATTGAACTGGTTTAAATCGGTCTAAACCGGATAAAACCGGCTTAAACTGGATAAAACCAGATTGAACCGGTTTAAACCAGATAAAACCGGATTGAACCGGTTCAAACCCGTTTAAACCGGATAAAACCGGATTGAACCGTTTCAAACCTGTTTTAACCGGATAAAACTGGAATGAACCGGTTTAAACCAGATAGAACCGGATTGAAACGGTTTAAACCGGATAAAACCAGATTGAACCGGTTTAAAACGGATAGAACCGGATAGAAACGGTATAAACCGGATAAAACCGGATTGAACCGGTGTAAACCGGTTGAAACCGGATAAAAACGGATTGAAAGGGTTTAAACCGGTTTAAGCTGGATAAAACCGGAATGAACCGGCTTAAACAGGTCTAAACTGGATAAAACCCGATTGAACAGGCTTAAACTGGTATAAACAGCATAGAACCGGTTTAAACCGGATAAAACCGGATTGAACTGGTCTAAACCGGACAAAACCGGATTGAACTGGTTTCAAACGGTTTAAGCCGGATAAAACCGGATTAAACCGGTTTAAACTGGATAGAACCGGATATAACTGGTTGAAACTGGATAAAACCGGACTGAACCGGTTTAAATCAGTTTAAACTGGATAAACCGGATTGAATCTGTTAAAACCGGTTTAAACCGGATAAAACCAGATTGAACCGGTTTAAACCGGTTTCAACCGGATAGAACCGGATAGAACCGGTTTAAACCGGATAAAACCGGATTGAAGCGGTTTAAACCGGTTCAAACCGGATAAAACTAGATTGAAACAGTTTAAACCGGATTGAACCGGTTTAAACCGGATAAAACCGGAATGAACTGGTTTAAACCGGTTTAAACCGGAAAAAACGGATTGAACCGGTTTAAACTGGTTAAAACTGATTGAACCGGTTTAAACCGGTTTAAACCGGATAAAACCAGATTGTACCGGTTTAAACCGGATAAAAACGGATAGAACCGTTTTAAACCGGTTTAAACCAGATTGAACCGGATAGAACCGGTTTAAACCGTTTAAAACCGGATTGAACTGGTTTAAACCGGTTTAAACCGGTTCAAACGGGATGAAACCGGAATGAACCGGTTTAAACCGTATAAAACCGGATTGAACCGGTTTAAACCGGTTTCAACCGGATAGAACCAATTAGAACCGGTTTAAACCGGACAAAACCGGATTGAACTGGTTTCAAACGGTTTAAACCGGATAAAACCGGTTTAAACGGGATAAAACCAAATTGAACCAGTTTAATCCGGATAATACCAGATTGAACCGGTTTAAGCCGGATAAAACCGGATTAAACCGGTTTAAACCGGTTTAAACTGGATAGAACCGGATATAACTGGTTGAAACTGGATAAAACCGGACTGAACTGGTTTAAATCAGTTTAAACTGGATAAAACCGGATTGAAGCGGATTAAACCGTTTGAAACCGGATAGAACCGGTTTAAACCGGATAGAACCTGTCTAAACCGGATAGAACCGGTTTAAACCGGATAGAACCCGTTTAAACCGGTTTAAACCGGATAAAACCAGATTGAACTGGTTTAAACCGGTTTAAAACAGAACCGGATAGAACCGGTTTAAACCAGATACAACCGGATAGAACCGGTTTAAAACGGATTAAACCGGATTGAACCGGTTTAAACCGGTTTAAAGCGGATAAAACCGGATTCAACTGGTTTAAACCGGATAAAACCGGATTGAACCGGTATAAACCGGTTTCAAGCGGATAGAACCGGATAGAACCGGTTTAAACTGGATAAAACCGGGTTGAACCTGTCTAAACCGGTTTAAACTGGAGAAAACCGGATTGAACAGGTTTAAACTGGATAAAACCGGATTGACACAGTTCAAACCGGTTTAAACCGGATAAAACCAAATTGAAACAGTTTAAACCGGATAAAATCAGATTGAACCGGTTTAAAACGGATAAAACCGAATTGAACTGGTTTAATCCAGTTAAAACAGGACAGAACAGGATAGAACCAGTTTAATCCGATTTAAAAAGGATAGAACCGGATAGAACCGGTCTAAACGAGATAAAACTGGATTGAACCGGTTTAAACTGGTTTAAACCGGATAAAACCGGATTGAACCGGTTCAAACTGGTTTAAACCGGATAAAACCGGATTAAACCATTTGAAAGCGGTTTAAACCGGATAAAACCAGATTGAACCAGGTTAAGCCGATTAAAACCGGATTGAACTGGTTTAAACCGGTCTAAATCGGATAAAACCGGTTTAAACCGGATAAAACCAGATTGAACCGGTTTAAACCAGATAAAACCGGATTGAACCGGTTCAAACCAGTTTAAACCGGATAAAACCGGAGTGAACTGGTTTAAACCGGATAAAAACGCATTGAAACTGTTTAAACCGGATAAAACTGGATTGAACCGTTTCAAACCGGTTTTAAACAGATAAAACCGGAATGAACCGGTTTAAACCGGATAAAACCGGATTGAACCAGTTTAAACCGGTTCAAACTGGATAAAACCGGATTGATCTGGTTTAAACCGGATAAAACCGGATTGAACCGGTTTAAACCGGCTTAAAACAGATAGAACCGAATAGAACCGGTTTAAACCGGATAGACCCGGCTAGAACTGGTTTAAATCGGATAAAACCGGATTGAACCGGTTTAAACCGGTTTAAAGCGGATAAAACCGGATTGAACTGGTATAAACCGGTTTAAAACTGGAGAAAACCGGATTGAAGAGGTTTAAACCGGATAAAACAGGATTGACCCGGTTTAAACCGGTTTAAACCGGATAAAACCGGATTGAACCGGTTCAAACCGGTTTAAACCGGATAAAACCAAATTGAACCAGTTTAAATCAGATAAAATCAGATTGAACTGGTTTAAAACGTATAAAATCGGATTGAACCAGTTTAAACCCTTTTAAACAAGATGGAAACGAATAGAACCAGTTTAAACTGGATAAAACCGGATTGAACTGGTTTAACTGGTTAAAACAGGATAGAACAGGATAGAACCGGTTTAAACCGATTTAAACAGGATAGAAACGGTTTAAAATAGATAAAACCGGATTGAACCGGTTTAAACCGGTTTAAACCGGATAAAACCGGATTGAAACGGTTCAAACTGGTTTAAACCGGATAAAACTGGATTAAACCGTTTTAAAGCGGTTTAAAACGGATAAAACCAGATTGAACCGGTTTAATCCGATTAAAACCGGATTGAACTGGTTTAAACTGGTCTAAACCGGATAAAACTGGTTTAAACCGGATAAAACCAGATTGAACAGGATTAAACCAGATAAAACCGGATTGAACTGGTTTAAACTGGTTTCAACCGGATAGAAACGGATAGAACCGGTTTAAACTGGATAAAACAGGATTGAACCGGTTTAAACCGGATAAAACCGGATTGAACTCTTTCAAACCTGTTTAAACCGGATTTAACCGGATTGAACCGGTTTAAACCGGATAAAACCGGATTGAACCGGTTTAAACTGGTTTCAACCGGATAGAACCGGATAGAACCTTTTTAAACTGGATAAAAACGGATTGAACCGGCTTAAACCGGTTTAAACCGGATAAAACCGGATTGAACCGGTTCAAACTGGTTTAAACCGGATCAAACCAGATTGAACCGGTTTAAACCGGATAAAGCCGGATTGAACCGGCTTAAACCGGTTTAAACCGGATAAAACCGGATTGAACCGTTTCAAACCGGTTGAAACCGGATAAAACCGGATTGAACCGTTTCAAACCGGTTGAAACCGGATAAAACCGGAATGAACTGGTTTAAACCGGTTTAAAACGGATAGAACCGGATAGAAACGGTATAAACCGGATAAAACCGGATTGAACCGGTGTAAACCGGTTGAAACCGGATAAAAACGGATTGAAAGGGTTTAAACCGGTTTAAGCTGGATAAAACCGGAATGAACCGGCTTAAACAGGTCTAAACTGGATAAAACCCGATTGAACAGGCTTAAACTGGTATAAACAGCATAGAACCGGTTTAAACCGGATAAAACCGGATTGAACTGGTCTAAACCGGACAAAACCGGATTGAACTGGTTTCAAACGGTTTAAACCGGATAAAACCGGTTTAAACGGGATAAAACCAAATTGAACCAGTTTAATCCGGATAATACCAGATTGAACCGGTTTAAGCCGGATAAAACCGGATTAAACCGGTTTAAACCAGTTTAAACCGGATAGAACCGGATATAACTGGTTGAAACTCGATAAAACCGGACTGAACCGGTTTAAATCAGTTTAAACTGGATAAAACTGGATTGAAGCGGATTAAACCAGTTTATACTGGGTAAACCGGATTGAATTGGTTAAAACCGGTTTAAAGCGGATAAAACCAGATTGAACCGGTTTAAACCGGTTTCAACCGGATAGAACCGGATAGAACTGGTTTAAACCGGATAAAACCGGATTGAAGCGGTTTAAACCGGTTCAAACCGGATAAAACCAGATTGAAACAGTTTAAACCGGATTGAACCGGTTTAAACCGGATAAAACCGGAATGAACTGGTTTAAACTGGTTTAAACCGGAAAAAACGGATTGAACCGGTTTAAACTGGTTAAAACTGATTGAACCGGGTTAAACTGGTTTAAACCGGATAAAACCAGATTTTACCGGTTCAAACCGGATAAAAACGGATAGAACCGGTTTAAACCGGTTTAAACCAGATTGAACCGGATAGAACGGGTTTAAACCCTTTAAAACCGGATTGAACTGGTTTAAACCGGTTTAAACCGGTTCAAACCGGATGAAACCGGAATGAACCGGTTTAAACCGTATAAAACCGGATTGAACCGGTTTAAACCGGTTTCAACCGGATAGAACCAGATAGAACCGGTTCAAACCGGTTTAAACCGGATAAAACCGGAATGAACTGGTTTAAACCGGGTTAAAATGGATAGAACTGGATAGAAACGGTATAAACCGGATAAAACCGGATTGAACCGGTGTAAACCGGTTGAAACCGGATAAAAACGGATTGAAAGGGTTTAAACCAGTTTAAACTGGATAAAACCGGAATGAACTGGATTAAACAGGTCTAAACCGGATAAAACCCGATTGAACAGGCTTAAACTGGTATAAACAGCATAGAACCGGTTTAAACCGGATAAAAACGGATTGAACTGGTGTAAACCGGATAAAACTGGATTGATCCGGTTTAAACCGGTTTAAACAGGATAAAACCGGATTGAACTGGTTTATACCGGTTTAAACCAGATAAAACCGGTTTAAACGGGATAAAACCAAATTGAACCAGTTTAAACCGGATAATAACAGATTGAACCGGTTTAAGTCGGATAAAACCGGTTAAAACCGGATTGAAGCGGTTTAAACCGGTTTAAACCGGATAGAACCGGTTTAAACCGGATAAAATCGGATTGAAGAGGTTTAAACCGGTTTAAACCGGATAAAACCGGATAGAACCGGTTTAAACTGGATAGAATCCGTTTAAACCGGATAAAACCGGATGGAACCAGTTTAAACCGGATAAAACCGGATTGAACCGGTTTAAACCGGTTTAAACCAGATAGAACCGGATAGAATCGGTTTAAACAGGATAGAACCGGATAGAACCAGTTTAAACCGGATAAAACAGGATTGAACCGGTTTAAACCGGTTTAAAGCGGATAAAACCGGATTGAACTGGTTTAAACCGGATAAAACCGGATTGAACCGGTTTAAACCGGTTTCAACCGGATAGAACCGGATTGAAACCGTTTAAACAGGATAAAACCGGATTGAACCTGTCTAAACCGGTTTAAACTGGGGAAAACCGGATTGAACAGGTTTAAACTGGATAAAACCGGATTGAACCGGTTCAAACTGGTTTAAACCGGATCAAACCAGATTGAACCGGTTTAAACCGGATAAAACCGGATTGAACCGGCTTAAACCGGTTTAAACCGGATAAAACCGGATTGAACCGGCTTAAACCGGTATAAACCGGATAAAACCGGATAGAACCGGTTCAAACCGTTTAAAACCGGATTGAACTGGTTTAAACCGGTTTAAACCGGTTCAAACCGGATGAAACAGGAATGAACCGGTTTAAACCGTATAAAACCGGATTGAACCGGTTTAAAACGGTTTCAACCGGATAGAACCAGATAGAACCGGTTTAAACTGGATAAAAGCGGATTGAACTGGTTAAAGCTGGTTAAAACCGGAGAAAACAGGATGGAACCGGCTTAAACCGGTTGAAACCGGAGAAAACCGGATTGAACCGGTTGTAACCGGTTTAAACCGGATATAAAAGGATTGAAGCAGTTTAAACCGGTTTAAAACTGATAAAACCGGAATGAACCGGCTTAAACCTGTTTAAACCCGATAGGACCGGTTTAAACCGGATAAAACCGGATTGAACTGGATTAAACTGGTTTAAACCGGATAGAACTGGTTTAAACTGGATAAAACCGATTGAACCGGTTTAAACCGGTTTAAACCGGAAAAAACCAGATTGAACCGGTTTTAACCTGAGAAAACCGGATTGAACTGGTTTAAACGGGTTTCAACCGGATAGAACCGGATAGAACCAGTTTAAACTGTATAAAACCGGATTGAACCAGCTTAAATCGGTTTAAACCGGATAAAACCGGATTGAACCGGTACAAACCGGTTTAAACCGGATAAAACTGGAGTGAACTGGTTTAAACTGGATAAAACCGGATTGAAACGGTTCAAACCAGTTTAAACCGGATAAAACCGGAATGAACTGGTTTAAACCGGATAAAACCCGACTGAACCAGTTTAAACCGGATAAAACCGGATTGAACCGTTTCAAACCGGTTTTAACCGGATAAAACCGGAATGAACCGGTTTAAACTGGATAAAACCGGATAGAACCGGTTTAAACTGGATAAAACCAGATTGAACCGGTTTAAACTGGTTTCAACCGGATAGAACCGGATAGAACCGGTTTAAACTGGATAAAACCGGATTGAACCGGCTTAAACCGGTTTAAACTGGATAAAACCGGATTGAACCGGTTCAAACTGGTTTAAACCGGATCAAACCAGATTGAACCGGTTTAAACCGGATAAAACCGGATTGAACCGGCTTAAACCGGTTTGAACCGGATAAAACCGGATTGAACTGGTTCAAACCGGTTGAAACCGGATAAAACTGGATTGAACCGTTTCAAACCGGTTGAAAACGGATAAAACCGGAATGAACTGGTTTAAACCGGTTTAAAACGGATAGAACCGGATAGAAACGGTCTAAACCGGATAAAACCGGATTGAACCAGTGTAAACCATTTGAAACTGGATAAAAACGGATTGAAAGGGTTTAAACCGGTTTAAGCTGGATAAAACCGGAATGAACCGGCTTAAACAGGTCTAAACTGTATAAAACCCGATTGAACAGGCTTAAACTGGTATAAACAGCATAGAACCGGTTTAAACCGGATAAAACCGGATTGAACTGGTCTAAACCAGACAAAACCGGATTGAACTGGTTTCAAAAGGTTCAATCCGGATAAAACAAGATTGAACCGGTTTAAAACGGATAAAACCGGATTGAACCAGCTTAAACCGGTTTAAACCGGATAAAACTGGGTTGAATTGGTTTAAACTGGATGAAATCGGATTGAACAGGTTTAAACCAGTTTAAACCGTATAGAACTGGGTAAAACCGGTTGAAACCGGATAAAACCGGAATGAAACGGTTTTAAACCGGTTTAAACAGGATAAAACCGAATTGAACTGGTTTATACCAGTTTAAACCGGATAAAACCGGTTTAAACGGGATAAAACCAAATTGAACCAGTTTAATCCGGATAATACCAGATTGAACCGGTTTAAGCCGGATAAAACCGGATTAAACCGGTTTAAACCGGTTTAAACTGGATAGAACCGGATATAACTGGTTGAAACTGGATAAAAGCGGACTGAACCGGTTTAAATCAGTTTAAACTGGATAAAACCGGATTGAAGCGGATTAAACCAGTTTATACTGGATAAACCAGATTGAATCGGTTAAAACCGGTTTAAACAGGATAAAACCAGATTGTACCGGTTTAAACCGGATAAAAACGGATAGAACCGGTTTAAACCGGTTTAAACCAGATTGAACCGGATAGAACCAGTTTAAACCGTTTAAAACCGGATTGAAGCTGTTTAAACCGGTTTAAACCGGATAGAACCGGTTTAAACCCGTTTAAACCGGATAAAACCGGATTGCAGCTTTTTAAACCGGTTTAAACCGGATAAAACCGGATTGAACAAGTTTAAACCGTATAAAACCGGATAGAACCGGTTTAAACCCGTTTAAACCGGATAAAACCGGATTGAACCGGTTTAAACTGGTTTAAACACGATAAAACCGGATTGAACCGGTTTAAACTGGTTTAAACCAGATAGAAACGGATAGAACCGGTTTAAACCAGATAGAACAGGATAGAACCGGTTTAAACCGGATCAAACCGGATTGAACCGGTTTTAACCGGTTTAAAGCGGATAAAACCGGATTGAACCAGTTTAAACCGGATAAAACCGGATTGAACCAGTGTAAACCGGTTTCAACCGGATTGAACCAGTTTAAACCCGTTTAAACCAGATGGAAACGAATTGAACCGGTTTAAACTGGATAAAACCGGATTGAACTGGTTTAACGGGTTAAAACAGGATAGAACAGGATAGAACCAGTTTAAACCGATTTAAACAGGACAGAACCGGATAAAACGAGATAAAACCGGATTGAACCGGTTCAAACTGGTTTAAACCAGATAAAACCGGATTAAACCGTTTTAAAGCGGTGTAAACCGGATAAAACCAGATTGAACCGGTTTAAGCCGATTAAAACCGTATTGAACTGGTTTAAACTGGTCTAAACCGGATGAAACCGGTTTAAACCGGATAAAACCAGATTGAACCGGTTTAAACCAGATAAAACCGGATTGAACTGGTTTAAACTGGTTTCAACCTGATAGAACCGGATAGAACCGGTTTAAACTGGATAAAACAGGATTGAACCGGTTTAAAACGGATAAAACCGGATTGAACCGTTTCAAACCGGTTTTAACCGGATAAAACCGGAATGAACCGGTTTAAACCGGATAAAACCGGACGGAACCGGTTTAAACCGGATAAAACCAGATTGAACTGTTTCAAACCTGTTTAAAACGGATTAAACCGGATTGAACCGGTTTAAACCGGATATAATCGGATTGAACCGGTTTAAACTCGATTCAACCGGATAGAACCGGATAGAACCGGTTTAAACTGGATAAAACCGGATTGAACCGGCTTAAACCGGTTTAAACCGGATAAAACCGGATTGAACCGTTTCAAACCGGTTGAAACCGGATAAAACCGGATTGAACCGTTTCAAACCGGTTGAAACCGGATAAAACCGGAATGAACTGGTTTAAACCGGTTTAAAACGGATAGAACCGGATAGAAACGGTATAAACTGGATAAAACCGGATTGAACCGGTGTAAACCGGTTGAAACCGGATAAAAACGGATTGAAAGGGTTTAAACCGGTTTAAGCTGGATAAAACCGGAATGAACCGGCTTAAACAGGTCTAAACTGGATAAAACCCGATTGAACAGGCTTAAACTGGTATAAACAGCATAGAACCGGTTTAAACCGGATAAAACCGGATTGAACTGGTCTAAACCGGACAAAACCGGATTGAACTGGTTTCAAACGGTTTAAGCCGGATAAAACCGGATTAAACCGGTTTAAACTGGATAGAACCGGATATAACTGGTTGAAACTGGATAAAACCGGACTGAACCGGTTTAAATCAGTTTAAACTGGATAAAACCGGATTGAAGCGGATTAAACCAGTTTATACTGGATAAACCGGATTGAATCGGTTAAAACCGGTTTAAACAGGATAAAACCAGATTGAACCGGTTTAAACCGGTTTCAACCGGATAGAACCGGATAGAACCGGTTTAAACCGGATAAAACCGGATTGAAGCGGTTTAAACCGGTTCAAACCGGATAAAACCAGATTGAAACAGTTTAAACCGGATTGAACCGGTTTAAACCGGATAAAACCGGAATGAACTGGTTTAAACCGGTTTAAACCGGAAAAAACGGATTGAACCGGTTTAAACTGGTTAAAACTGATTGAACCGGTTTAAACCGGTTTAAACCGGATAAAACCAGATTGTACCGGTTTAAACCGGATAAAAACGGATAGAACCGTTTTAAACCGGTTTAAACCAGATTGAACCGGATAGAACCGGTTTAAACCGTTTAAAACCGGATTGAACTGGTTTAAACCGGTTTAAACCGGTTCAAACGGGATGAAACCGGAATGAACCGGTTTAAACCGTATAAAACCGGATTGAACCGGTTTAAACCGGTTTCAACCGGATAGAACCAATTAGAACCGGTTTAAACCGGACAAAACCGGATTGAACTGGTTTCAAACGGTTTAAACCGGATAAAACCGGTTTAAACGGGATAAAACCAAATTGAACCAGTTTAATACGGATAATACCAGATTGAACCGGTTTAAGCCGGATAAAACCGGATTAAACCGGTTTAAACCGGTTTAAACTGGATAGAACCGGATATAACTGGTTGAAACTGGATAAAACCGGACTGAACCGGTTTAAATCAGTTTAAACTGGATAAAACCGGATTGAAGCGGATTAAACCAGTTTATACTGGATAAACCGGATTGAATTGGTTAAAACCGGTTTAAACCGGATAAAACCAGATTGAACCGGTTTAAACCGGTTTAAACCGGATAGAACCGGTTTAAACCGGATAGAACCGGTTTAAACCGGATAAAATCGGATTGAAGCGGTTTAAACCGGTTTAAACCGGATAAAACCGGATAGAAGCGGTTTAAACCGGTTTAAACCGGATAGAACCGGTTTAAAGTGGATAGAATCCATTTAAACCGGATAAAACCGGATGGAACCAGTTTAAACCGGATAAAACCGGATTGAACCGGTTTAAACCGGTTTAAACCAGATAGAACCAGATAGAATCGGTTTAAACCGGATAGAACCGGATAGAAACGGTTTAAACCGGATAAAAGAGGATTGAACCGGTTTAAACCGGTTTAAAGCGGATAAAACCGGATTGAACTGGTTTAAACCGGATAAAACCGGATTGAACCGGTTTAAACCGGTTTCAACCGGATAGAACCGGATTGAACCCGTTTAAACAGGATAAAACCGGATTGAACCTGTCTAAACCGGTTTAAACTGGAGAAAACCAGATTGAACAGGTTTAAACTGGATAAAACCGGATTGACCCAGTTTAAACCAGTTTAAACCGGATAAAACCGGATTGAACCGGTTCAAACCGGTTTAAACCAGATAAAACCAAATTGAAACTGTTTAAACCGGATAAAATCAGATTGAACCAGTTTAAAACGGATAAAACCGGATTGAACCAGTTTAAACCCGTTTAAACCAGATGCAGACGGATAGAACCGGTTTAAACCGGATAAAACCGGATTGAACTGGTTTAATCCAGTTAAAACAGGATAGAACAGAATAGAACCAGTTTAATCCGATTTAAAAAGGATAGAACCGGACAGAACCGGTCTAAACGAGATAAAACCGGATTGAACTGGTTTAAACCGGTTTAAACCAGATAAAACCGGATTGAACCAGTTTAAACCGGTTTAAACTGGATAAAACCGGATTGATCCGGTTTAAACCGGAGAAAACCGGATTGAACCGGTTTAAACCGGCTTAAAACAGATAGAACCGGATAGAACCGGTTTAAACCGGATAGAACCGGCTACAACCGGTTTAAATCGGATAAAACCGGATTGAACCGGTTTAAAGCGGATAAAACCGGATTGAACTGGTATAAACCGGTTTAAACTGGAGAAAACCGGATTGAAGAGGTTTAAACCGGATAAAACCGGATTGACCCTGTTTAAACCGGTTTAAACCGGATAAAACCGGATTTAAGCGGTTCAAACCGGTTTAAATCGGATAAAACCAAATTGAACCAGTTTAAATCAGATAAAATCAGATTGAACTGGTTAAAAACGTACAAAATCGGATTGAACCAGTTTAAACCCTTTTAAACCAGATGGAAACGAATAGAACCAGTTTAAACTGGATAAAACCGGATTGAACTGGTTTAACTGGTTAAAACAGGATAGAACAGGATAGAACCGGTTTAAACCGATTTAAACAGGATAGAACCGGATAGAACCGGTTTAAACTAGATAAAAACGGATTGAACCGGTTTAAACCGGTTTAAACCGGATAAAACCGGATTGAAACGGTTCAAACTGGTTTAAACCGGATAAAACTGGATTAAACCGTTTTAAAGCGGTTTAAAACGGATAAAACCAGATTGAACCGGTTTAATCCGATTAAAACCGGATTGAACTGGTTTAAACTGGTCTAAACCGGATAAAACTGGTTTAAACCGGATAAAACCAGATTGAACCGGATTAAACCAGATAAAACCGGATTGAACTGGTTTAAACTGGTTTCAACCGGATAGAACCGGATAGAACCGGTTTAAACTGGATAAAACAGGATTGAACCGGTTTAAACCGGATAAAACCGGATTGGACCGTTTCAAACCGGTTTTAACCGGATAAAACCGGAATGAACCGGTTTAAACCGGATAAAACCGGATTGAACCGGTTTAAACTGGTTTCAACCGGATAAAACCGGATAGAACTGGTTTAAACTGGATAAAACCGGATTGAACCGGCTTAAACCGGTTTAAACCGGATAAAACCGGATTGAACCGGTTCAAACTGGTTTAAACCGGAACAAACCAGATTGAACCGGTTTAAACCGGATAAAACCGGATTGAACCGGCTTAAACCGGTTTAAACCGGATAAAACCGGATTGAACCGGCTTAAACCGGTTTAACCGGATAAAACCGGATTGAACCGGTTCAAACCGGTTGAAACCGGATAAAACCGGATGGAACCGTTTCAAACCGGTTGAAACCGGATAAAACCGGAATGAACTGGTTTAAACCGGTTTAAAACGGATAGAACCGGATAGAAACGGTATAAACCGGATAAAACCGGATTGAACCGGTGTAAACCGCTTGAAACCGGATAAAAACGGATTGAAAGGGTTTAAACCGGTTTAAGCTGGATAAAACCGGAATGAACCGGCTTAAACAGGTCTAAACTGGATAAAATCCGATTGAACAGGCTTAAACTGGTATAAACAGCCTAGAACCGGTTTAAACCGGATAAAACCGGATTGAACTGGTCTAAACCAGACAAAACCGGATTGAACTGGTTTCAAACGGTTTAAACCGGATAAAACAAGATTGAACCGGTTTAAACCGGATAAAACCGGAATGAACTGGTTTAAACTGGTTCAAACCGGAAAAAACGGATTGAACCGGTTTAAACTGGTTAAAACTGATTGAACCGGGTTAAACCGGTTTAAACCGGATAAAACCAGATTGTACCGGTTTAAACCGGATAAAAACGGATAGAACCGGTTTAAACCGGTTTAAACCAGATTGAACCGTATAGAACCGGTTTAAACCGTTTAAAACCGGATTGAACCGGTTCAAACCAGATAGAACCGGATAGAACCGGTTTAAACCGGATAAAACCGGATTGAACTGGTGTAAACCGGATAAAACCGGATTGAACCGGTTTAAACCGGTTTCAACCGGATAGAACTGGATAGAACCCGTTTAAACCGGATAAAACCGGATTGAAGCGGTATAAACTGGTTAAAACCGGATAAAACCAGATTGAAACGGTTTAAATCGGATTGAAACGGCTTAAACCGGATAAAAGTGGAATGAACTAGTTTAAACCGGTTTAAACCGGAAAAAACGGATGGAACCGGTTTAAACTGGATAAAAACGGATAGAACCGGTTTAATCCGGTTTAAACCAGATAAAAACCGATTGAACCGGTTTAAACCGGTTTAAACCGGATAAAACCGGATTGAAGCAGTTAAAACCGGTTTAAACCGGATAGAACCGGTTTAAACCGGATAAAACTGGACTGAACCAGTTAAAACCGGTTTAAACCAGATAAAAGCGGATTCATTCGGTTTAAACCGGATAAAACCGGATTGAACCGGTTTAAACCGGCTTAAACCAGATAGAACCGGATAGAACCGGTTTAAACCTTATAATACTGGATTGAACCGGTTTAAACCGGTTTAAAGCGGATAAAACCGGATTGAACTGGTATAAACCGGTTTAAACCGGATAGAACCGGATAGAACCGGTTTAAACCGGATAAAACCGGATTGAAGCGGTTTAAACCGGTTTAAACCGGATAAAACCGGATTGAAGCGGATTAAACCGTTTGAAACCGGATAGAACCGGTTTAAACCGGATAGAACCTGTCTAAACCGGATAGAACCGGTTTAAACCGGATAGAACCCATTTAAACCGGTTTAAACCGGATAAAACCAGATTGAACTGGTTTAAACCGGTTTAAAACAGAACCGGATAGAACCGGTTTAAACCAGATACAACCGGATAGAACCGGTTTAAAACGGATTAAACCGGATTGAACCGGTTTAAACCGGTTTAAAGCGGATAAAACCGGATTCAACTGGTTTAAACCGGATAAAACCGGATTGAACCGGTATAAACCGGTTTCAAGCGGATAGAACCGGATAGAACCGGTTTAAACTGGATAAAACCGGGTTGAACCTGTCTAAACCGGTTTAAACTGGAGAAAACCGGATTGAACAGGTTTAAACTGGATAAAACCGGATTGACACAGTTCAAACCGGTTTAAACCGGATAAAACCAAATTGAAACAGTTTAAACCGGATAAAATCAGATTGAACCGGTTTAAAACGGATAAAACCGAATTGAACTGGTTTAATCCAGTTAAAACAGGACAGAACAGGATAGAACCAGTTTAATCCGATTTAAAAAGGATAGAACCGGATAGAACCGGTCTAAACGAGATAAAACTGGATTGAACCGGTTTAAACTGGTTTAAACCGGATAAAACCGGATTGAACCGGTTCAAACTGGTTTAAACCGGATAAAACCGGATTAAACCATTTGAAAGCGGTTTAAACCGGATAAAACCAGATTGAACAAGGTTAAGCCGATTAAAACCGGATTGAACTGGTTTAAACCGGTCTAAATCGGATAAAACCGGTTTAAACCGGATAAAACCAGATTGAACCGGTTTAAACCAGATAAAACCGGATTGAACCGGTTCAAACCAGTTTAAACCGGATAAAACCGGAGTGAACTGGTTTAAACCGGATAAAAACGCATTGAAACTGTTTAAACCGGATAAAACTGGATTGAACCGTTTCAAACCGGTTTTAAACAGATAAAACCGGAATGAACCGGTTTAAACCGGATAAAACCGGATTGAACCAGTTTAAACCGGTTCAAACTGGATAAAACCGGATTGATCTGGTTTAAACCGGATAAAACCGGATTGAACCGGTTTAAACCGGCTTAAAACAGATAGAACCGAATAGAACCGGTTTAAACCGGATAGACCCGGCTACAACTGGTTTAAATCGGATAAAACCGGATTGAACCGGTTTAAACCGGTTTAAAGCGGATAAAACCGGATTGAACTGGTATAAACCGGTTTAAAACTGGAGAAAACCGGATTGAAGAGGTTTAAACCGGATAAAACAGGATTGACCCGGTTTAAACCGGTTTAAACCGGATAAAACCGGATTGAACCGGTTCAAACCGGTTTAAACCGGATAAAACCAAATTGAACCAGTTTAAATCAGATAAAATCAGATTGAACTGGTTTAAAACGTATAAAATCGGATTGAACCAGTTTAAACCCTTTTAAACAAGATGGAAACGAATAGAACCAGTTTAAACTGGATAAAACCGGATTGAACTGGTTTAACTGGTTAAAACAGGATAGAACAGGATAGAACCGGTTTAAACCGATTTAAACAGGATAGAAACGGTTTAAAATAGATAAAACCGGATTGAACCGGTTTAAACCGGTTTAAACCGGATAAAACCGGATTGAAACGGTTCAAACTGGTTTAAACCGGATAAAACTGGATTAAACCGTTTTAAAGCGGTTTAAAACGGATAAAACCAGATTGAACCGGTTTAATCCGATTAAAACCGGATTGAACTGGTTTAAACTGGTCTAAACCGGATAAAACTGGTTTAAACCGGATAAAACCAGATTGAACAGGATTAAACCAGATAAAACCGGATTGAACTCGTTTAAACTGGTTTCAACCGGATAGAAACGGATAGAACCGGTTTAAACTGGATAAAACAGGATTGAACCGGTTTAAACCGGATAAAACCGGATTGAACCGTTTCAAACCGGTTTTAACCGGATAAAACCGGGATGAACCGGTTTAAACCGGATAAAACCGGACTGAACCGGTTTAAACCGGATAAAACAGGATTGAACCGTTTCAAACCTGTTTAAACCGGATAAAACCGGATTGAACCGGTTTAAACTGGATAAAACCGGATTGAACCGGTTTAAACTGGTTTCAACCGGATAGAACCAGATAGAACCGGTTTAAACTGGATAAAACCGGATTGAACCGGCTTAAACCGGTTTAAACCGGAGAAAACCGGATTGAACCGGTTCAAACTGGTTTAGACTGGATCAAACCAGATTGAACCGGTTTAAACCGGATAAAACCGGATTGAACCGGCTTAAACCGGTTTGAACCGGATAAAACCGGATTGAACCGGTGTAAACCGCTTGAAACCGGATAAAAACGGATTGAAAGGGTTTAAACCGGTTTAAGCTGGATAAAACCGGAATGAACCGGCTTAAACAGGTCTAAACTGGATAAAACCCTATTGAACAGGCTTAAACTGGTATAAACAGCATAGAACCGGTTTAAACCGGATAAAACCGGATTGAACTGGTCTAAACCGGACAAAACCGGATTGAACTGGTTTCAAACGGTTTAATCCGGATAAAACAAGATTGAACCGGTTTAAAACGGATAAAACCGGATTGAACCAGCTTAAACCGGTTTAAACCGGATAAAACTGGGTTGAATTGGTTTAAACAGGATGAAATCGGATTGAACAGGTTTAAATCGGTTTAAACCGTATAGAACTGGGTAAAACCGGTTGAAACCGGATAAAACCGGAATGAAACGGTTTAAACCGGTTTAAACAGGATAAAACCGGATTGAACTGGTTTATACTGGTTTAAACCGGATAAAACCGGTTTAAACGGGATAAAACCAAATTGAACAAGTTTAATCCGGATAATACCAGATTGAACCGGTTTAAGCCGGATAAAACCTGATTAAACCAGTTTAAACTGGATAGAACCGGATATAACTGGTTGAAACTGGATAAAACCGGACTGAACCGGTTTAAATCAGTTTAAACTGGATAAAACCGGATTGAAGCGGATTAAACCAGTTTATACTGGATAAATCGGATTGAATCGGTTAAAACCGGTTCAAACGGGATGAAACCGGAATGAACCGGTTTAAACCGTATAAAACCGGATTGAACCGGTTGAAACCGGTTTCAACCGGATAGAACCAGATAGAACCGTTTTAAACTGGATAAAAGCGGATTGAACTGGTTAAAGCTGGTTAAAACCGGAGAAAACAGGATGGAACCGGCTTAAACCGGGTGAAACCGGAGATAACCGGATTGAACCGGTTGTAACCGGTTTAAACCGGATATAAACGGATTGAAGCAGTTTAAACCGGTTTAAAACTGATAAAACCGGAATGAACCGGCCTAAACCTGTTTAAACCCGATAGGACCGGTTTAAACCGGATAAAACCGGATTGAACTGGATTAAACTGGTTTAAACCGGATAGAACTGGTTTAAACTGGATAAAACCGATTGAACCGGTTTAAACCGGTTTAAACCGGATAAAACCAGATTGAACCGGTTTTAACCTGAGAAAACCGGATTGAACTGGTTTAAACCGGTTTCAACTGGATAGAACCGGATAGAACCGGTTTAAACTGGATAAAACCGGATTGAAGCAGCTTAAACCGGTTTAAACCGGATAAAACCGGATTGAACTGGTTTAAACCGGATAAAACTGGATTGATCCGGTTTAATCCGGTTTAAACAGGATAAAACCGGATTGAACTGGTTTATACTGGTTTAAACCAGATAAAACCGGTTTAAACGGGACAAAACCAAATTGAACCAGTTTAAACCGGATAATAACAGATTGAACCGGTTTAAGCCGGATAAAACCGGATAAAACCGTATTGAAGCGGTTTAAACCGGATAAAACCGGATTGAAGCGGTTTACACCGGTTTAAAGTGGTTAGAACCGGTTTAAAACGGATAAAACCTGATTGAACCAGTTTAAACCGGTTTAAACCGGATAATACCGGATTGAACCGGTTTAAACCGGATAAAACCAGATTGAAGCTGTTTAAACCGGTTTAAACCAGATAGAACCGGTTTAAACCCGTTTAAACTGGATAAAACCGGATTGCACCTTTTTAAACCGGTTTAAACCGGATAGAAGCGGTTTAAACCGGTTTAAACCGGATAGAAGCGGTTTAAACCGGTTTAAACCGGATAGAACCGGTTTAAACCGGATAAAACCGGATTGAACAAGTTTAAACCGGATAAAACGGGATAGAACCGGTTTAAACCCGTTTAAACCGGATAAAACCGGATTGAACCGGTTTAAACTGGTTTAAACACGATAAAACCGGATTGAACCGGTTTAAACCGGTTTAAACCAGATAGAAACGGATAGAACCGGTTTAAACCAGATAGAACAGGATAGAACCGGTTTAAACCGGATAAAACCGGATTGAACCGGTTTTAACCGGTTTAAAGCGGATAAAACCGGATTGAACCAGTTTAAACCGGATAAAACCGGATTGAACCAGTTTAAACCGGTTTCAACCGGATAGAACCGGATAGGACCGGTTTAAACTGGATAAAACCGGATTGAACCTGTTTAAACCAGTTTAAACTGGAGAAAACCGGATTGAACAGGTTTAAACCCGATAAAACCGGAATGACCCGGTTTAAACCGGTTTAAACCGGATAAAACCGGATTGAACCGGTTCCAACCGGTTTAAACCGGATAAAACCAAATTGAACCAGTTTAAAACGGATAAAATCAAATTGAACCGGTTTAAAACGGATAAAACCGGATTGAACCAGTTTAAACCCGTTTAAACCAGATGGAAACGAATTGAACCGGTTTAAACCGGATAAAACCGGATTGAACTGGTTTAACGGGTTAAAACAGGATAGAACAGGATAGAACCAGTTTAAACCGATTTAAACAGGACAGAACCGGATAAAACGAGATAAAACCGGATTGAACCGGTTTAAACTGGTTTAAACCGGATAAAACCGGATTGAACCGGTTCAAACTGGTTTAAACCAGATAAAACCGGATTAAACCGTTTTAAAGCGGTGTAAACCGGATAAAACCAGATTGAACCGGTTTAAGCCGATTAAAACCGTATTGAACTGGTTTAAACTGGTCTAAACCGGATGAAACCGGTTTAAACCGGATAAAACCAGATTGAACCGGTTTAAACCAGATAAAACCGGATTGAACTGGTTTAAACTGGTTTCAACCTGATAGAACCAGATAGAACCGGTTTAAACTGGATAAAACAGGATTGAACCGGTTTAAACCGGATAAAACCGGATTGAACCGTTTCAAACCGGTTTTAACCGGATAAAACCGGAATGAACCGGTTTAAACTGGATAAAACCGGACGGAACCGGTTTAAACCGGATAAAACCGGATTGAACTGTTTCAAACCTGTTTAAAACGGATTAAACCGGATTGAACCGGTTTAAACCGGATAAAATCGGATTGAACCGGTTTAAACTGGATTCAACCGGATAGAACCGGATAGAACCGGTTTAAACTGGATAAAACCGGATTGAACAGGCTTAAACCGGTTTAAACCGGATAAAACCGGATTGAACCGTTTCAAACCGGTTGAAACCGGATAAAACCGGATTGAACCGTTTCAAACCGGTTGAAACCGGATAAAACCGGAATGAACTGGTTTAAACCGGTTTAAAACGGATAGAACCGGATAGAAACGGTATAAACCGGATAAAACCGGATTGAACCGGTGTAAACCGGTTGAAACCGGATAAAAACGGATTGAAAGGGTTTAAACCGGTTTAAGCTGGATAAAACCGGAATGAACCGGCTTAAACAGGTCTAAACTGGATAAAACCCGATTGAACAGGCTTAAACTGGTATAAACAGCATAGAACCGGTTTAAACCGGATAAAACCGGATTGAACTGGTCTAAACCGGACAAAACCGGATTGAACTGGTTTCAAACGGTTTAAACCGGATAAAACCGGTTTAAACGGGATAAAACCAAATTGAACCAGTTTAATCCAGATAATACCAGATTGAACCGGTTTAAGCCGGATAAAACCGGATTAAACCGGTTTAAACCGGTTTAAACCGGATAGAACCGGATATAACTGGTTGAAACTGGATAAAACCGGACTGAACCGGTTTAAATCAGTTTAAACTGGATAAAACAGGATTGAAGCGGATTAAACCAGTTTATACTGGATAAACCGGATTGAATCGCTTAAAACCGGTTTAAACCGGATAAAACCAGATTGAACCGGTTTAAACCGGTTTCAACCGGATAGAACCGGATAGAACCGGTTTAAACCGGATAAAACCGGATTGAAGCGGTTTAAACCGGTTCAAACCGGATAAAACCAGATTGAAACAGTTTAAACCGGATTGAACCGGTTTAAACCGGATAAAACCGGAATGAACTGGTTTAAACTGGTTTAAACCGGAAAAAACGGATTGAACCGGTTTAAACTGGTTAAAACTGATTGAACCGGGTTAAACTGGTTTAAACCGGATAAAACCAGATTGTACCGGTTTAAACCAGATAAAAACGGATAGAACCGTTTTAAACCGGTTTAAACCAGATTGAACCGGATAGAACCGGTTTAAACCGTTTAAAACCGGATTGAACTGGTTTAAACCGGTTTAAACCGGTTCAAACCGGATGAAACAGGAATGAACCGGTTGAAACCGTATAAAACCGGATTGAACCGGTTTAAACCGGTTTCAACCGGATAGAACCAGATAGAACCGGTTCAAACCGGTTTAAACCGGATAAAACCGGATTGAACTGGTTTAAACCGGGTTAAAACAGATAGAACTGGATAGAAACGGTATAAACCGGATAAAACCGGATTGAACCGGTGTAAACCGGTTGAAACCGGATAAAAACGGATTGAAAGGGTTTAAACCCGTTTAAACTGGATAAAACCGGAATGAACTGGATTAAACAGGTCTAAACCGGATAAAACCCGATTGAACAGGCTTAAACTGGTATAAACAGCATAGAACCGGTTTAAACCGGATAAAACCGGATTGAACTGGTTTAAACCGGATAAAACTGGATTGATCCGGTTTAAACCGGTTTAAACAGGATAAAACCGGATTGAACTGGTTTATAAAGATTTAAACCAGATAAAACCGGTTTAAACGGGATAAAACCAAATTGAACCAGTTTAAACCGGATAATAACAGATTGAACCGGTTTAAGCCGGATAAAACCGGTTAAAACCGGATTGAAGCGGTTTAAACCAGTTTAAACCGGATAGAACCGGTTTAAACCGGATAAAATCGGATTGAAGCGGTTTAAACCGGTTTAAACTGGATAGAACCGGTTTAAACCGGACAGAACCGGGTTAAACTGGATAGAATCCGTTTAAACCGGATAAAACCGGATGGAACCAGTTTAAACCTGTTTAAACCGGATAAAACCGGATTGAACCGGTTTAAACCGGTTTAAACCAGATAGAACCGGATAGAACCGGTTTAAACCGGATAGTACCGGATAGAACCGGTTTAAACCGGATAAAACCGGATTGAACCGGTTTAAACCGGTTTAAAGCGGATAAAACCGGATTGAACTGGTTTAAACCGGATAAAACCGGATTGAACCGGTTTAAACCGGTTTCAACCGGATAGAACCGGATTGAACCCGTTTCAACAGGATAAAACTGGATTGAACCTGTCTAAACCGGTTTCAACTGGAGAAAACCGGATTGAACAGGTTTAAACTGGATAAAACCGGATTGACCCAGTTAAAACCGATTTAAACCGGATAAAACCGGATTGAACCGGTTCAAACCGGTTTAAACCAGATAAAACCAAATTGAAACTGTTTAAACCGGATAAAATCAGATTGAACCGGTTTAAAACGGATAAAACCGGATTGAACCAGTTTAAACCCGTTTAAACCAGATGCAAACGGATAGAACCGGTTTAAACCGGATAAAACCGGATTGAACTGGTTTAATCCAGTTAAAACAGGATAGAACAGGATAGAACCAGTTTAATCCGATTTAAAAAGGATAGAACCGGACAGAACCGGTCTAAACGAGATAAAACCGGATTGTACTGGTTTAAACCGGTTTCAACCGGATAAAACCGGATTGAACCTCTTCAAACTGGTTTAAACCGGATAAAACCGGATTAAACCGTTTTAAAGCGGTTTAAACCGGATAAAACCAGATTGAACTAGTTTAAGCCGATTAAAACCGGATTGAACTGGTTTAAATCGGTCTAAACCGGATAAAACCGGCTTAAACTGGATAAAACCAGATTGAACCGGTTTAAACCAGATAAAACCGGATTGAACCGGTTCAAACCCGTTTAAACCGGATAAAACCGGATTGAACCGTTTCAAACCTGTTTTAACCGGATAAAACTGGAATGAACCGGTTTAAACCAGATAGAACCGGATTGAAACGGTTTAAACCGGATAAAACCAGATTGAACCGGTTTAAAACGGATAGAACCGGATAGAAACGGTATAAACCGGATAAAACCGGATTGAACCGGTGTAAACCGGTTGAAACCGGATAAAAACGGATTGAAAGGGTTTAAACCGGTTTAAGCTGGATAAAACCGGAATGAACCGGCTTAAACAGGTCTAAACTGGATAAAACCCGATTGAACAGGCTTAAACTGGTATAAACAGCATAGAACCGGTTTAAACCGGATAAAACCGGATTGAACTGGTCTAAACCGGACAAAACCGGATTGAACTGGTTTCAAACGGTTTAAGCCGGATAAAACCGGATTAAACCGGTTTAAACTGGATAGAACCGGATATAACTGGTTGAAACTGGATAAAACCGGACTGAACCGGTTTAAATCAGTTTAAACTGGATAAACCGGATTGAATCTGTTAAAACCGGTTTAAACCGGATAAAACCAGATTGAACCGGTTTAAACCGGTTTCAACCGGATAGAACCGGATAGAACCGGATAGGACCGGTTTAAACTGGATAAAACCGGATTGAACCTGTTTAAACCAGTTTAAACTGGAGAAAACCGGATTGAACAGTTTTAAACCCGATAAAACCGGAATGACCCGGTTTAAACCGGTTTAAACCGGATAAAACCGGATTGAACCGGTTCCAACCGGTTTAAACCGGATAAAACCACATTGAACCAGTTTAAAACGGATAAAATCAAATTGAACCGGTTTAAAACGGATAAAACCGGATTGAACCAGTTTAAACCCGTTTAAACCAGATGGAAACGAATTGAACCGGTTTAAACCGGATAAAACCGGATTGAACTGGTTTAACGGGTTAAAACAGGATAGAACAGGATAGAACCAGTTTAAACCGATTTAAACAGGACAGAACCGGATAAAACGAGATAAAACCGGATTGAACCGGTTTAAACTGGTTTAAACCGGATAAAACCGGATTGAACCGGTTCAAACTGGTTTAAACCAGATAAAACCGGATTAAACCGTTTTAAAGCGGTGTAAACCGGATAAAACCAGATTGAACCGGTTTAAGCCGATTAAAACCGTATTGAACTGGTTTAAACTGGTCTAAACCGGATGAAACCGGTTTAAACCGGATAAAACCAGATTGAACCGGTTTAAACCAGATAAAACCGGATTGAACTGGTTTAAACTGGTTTCAACCTGATAGAACCAGATAGAACCGGTTTAAACTGGATAAAACAGGATTGAACCGGTTTAAACCGGATAAAACCGGATTGAACCGTTTCAAACCGGTTTTAACCGGATAAAACCGGAATGAACCGGTTTAAACTGGATAAAACCGGACGGAACCGGTTTAAACCGGATAAAACCGGATTGAACTGTTTCAAACCTGTTTAAAACGGATTAAACCGGATTGAACCGGTTTAAACCGGATAAAATCGGATTGAACCGGTTTAAACTGGATTCAACCGGATAGAACCGGATAGAACCGGTTTAAACTGGATAAAACCGGATTGAACAGGCTTAAACCGGTTTAAACCGGATAAAACCGGATTGAACCGTTTCAAACCGGTTGAAACCGGATAAAACCGGATTGAACCGTTTCAAACCGGTTGAAACCGGATAAAACCGGAATGAACTGGTTTAAACCGGTTTAAAACGGATAGAACCGGATAGAAACGGTATAAACCGGATAAAACCGGATTGAACCGGTGTAAACCGGTTGAAACCGGATAAAAACGGATTGAAAGGGTTTAAACCGGTTTAAGCTGGATAAAACCGGAATGAACCGGCTTAAACAGGTCTAAACTGGATAAAACCCGATTGAACAGGCTTAAACTGGTATAAACAGCATAGAACCGGTTTAAACCGGATAAAACCGGATTGAACTGGTCTAAACCGGACAAAACCGGATTGAACTGGTTTCAAACGGTTTAAACCGGATAAAACCGGTTTAAACGGGATAAAACCAAATTGAACCAGTTTAATCCAGATAATACCAGATTGAACCGGTTTAAGCCGGATAAAACCGGATTAAACCGGTTTAAACCGGTTTAAACCGGATAGAACCGGATATAACTGGTTGAAACTGGATAAAACCGGACTGAACCGGTTTAAATCAGTTTAAACTGGATAAAACAGGATTGAAGCGGATTAAACCAGTTTATACTGGATAAACCGGATTGAATCGCTTAAAACCGGTTTAAACCGGATAAAACCAGATTGAACCGGTTTAAACCGGTTTCAACCGGATAGAACCGGATAGAACCGGTTTAAACCGGATAAAACCGGATTGAAGCGGTTTAAACCGGTTCAAACCGGATAAAACCAGATTGAAACAGTTTAAACCGGATTGAACCGGATTAAACCGGATAAAACCGGAATGAACTGGTTTAAACTGGTTTAAACCGGAAAAAACGGATTGAACCGGTTTAAACTGGTTAAAACTGATTGAACCGGGTTAAACTGGTTTAAACCGGATAAAACCAGATTGTACCGGTTTAAACCAGATAAAAACGGATAGAACCGTTTTAAACCGGTTTAAACCAGATTGAACCGGATAGAACCGGTTTAAACCGTTTAAAACCGGATTGAACTGGTTTAAACCGGTTTAAACCGGTTCAAACCGGATGAAACAGGAATGAACCGGTTGAAACCGTATAAAACCGGATTGAACCGGTTTAAACCGGTTTCAACCGGATAGAACCAGATAGAACCGGTTCAAACCGGTTTAAACCGGATAAAACCGGATTGAACTGGTTTAAACCGGGTTAAAACAGATAGAACTGGATAGAAACGGTATAAACCGGATAAAACCGGATTGAACCGGTGTAAACCGGTTGAAACCGGATAAAAACGGATTGAAAGGGTTTAAACCCGTTTAAACTGGATAAAACCGGAATGAACTGGATTAAACAGGTCTAAACCGGATAAAACCCGATTGAACAGGCTTAAACTGGTATAAACAGCATAGAACCGGTTTAAACCGGATAAAACCGGATTGAACTGGTTTAAACCGGATAAAACTGGATTGATCCGGTTTAAACCGGTTTAAACAGGATAAAACCGGATTGAACTGGTTTATAAAGATTTAAACCAGATAAAACCGGTTTAAACGGGATAAAACCAAATTGAACCAGTTTAAACCGGATAATAACAGATTGAACCGGTTTAAGCCGGATAAAACCGGTTAAAACCGGATTGAAGCGGTTTAAACCGGTTTAAACCGGATAGAACCGGTTTAAACCGGATAAAATCGGATTGAAGCGGTTTAAACCGGTTTAAACTGGATAGAACCGGTTTAAACCGGACAGAACCGGGTTAAACTGGATAGAATCCGTTTAAACCGGATAAAACCGGATGGAACCAGTTTAAACCTGTTTAAACCGGATAAAACCGGATTGAACCGGTTTAAACCGGTTTAAACCAGATAGAACCGGATAGAACCGGTTTAAACCGGATAGTACCGGATAGAACCGGTTTAAACCGGATAAAACCGGATTGAACCGGTTTAAACCGGTTTAAAGCGGATAAAACCGGATTGAACTGGTTTAAACCGGATAAAACCGGATTGAACCGGTTTAAACCGGTTTCAACCGGATAGAACCGGATTGAACCCGTTTCAACAGGATAAAACTGGATTGAACCTGTCTAAACCGGTTTCAACTGGAGAAAACCGGATTGAACAGGTTTAAACTGGATAAAACCGGATTGACCCAGTTAAAACCGATTTAAACCGGATAAAACCGGATTGAACCGGTTCAAACCGGTTTAAACCAGATAAAACCAAATTGAAACTGTTTAAACCGGATAAAATCAGATTGAACCGGTTTAAAACGGATAAAACCGGATTGAACCAGTTTAAACCCGTTTAAACCAGATGCAAACGGATAGAACCGGTTTAAACCGGATAAAACCGGATTGAACTGGTTTAATCCAGTTAAAACAGGATAGAACAGGATAGAACCAGTTTAATCCGATTTAAAAAGGATAGAACCGGACAGAACCGGTCTAAACGAGATAAAACCGGATTGTACTGGTTTAAACCGGTTTCAACCGGATAAAACCGGATTGAACCTCTTCAAACTGGTTTAAACCGGATAAAACCGGATTAAACCGTTTTAAAGCGGTTTAAACCGGATAAAACCAGATTGAACTAGTTTAAGCCGATTAAAACCGGATTGAACTGGTTTAAATCGGTCTAAACCGGATAAAACCGGCTTAAACTGGATAAAACCAGATTGAACCGGTTTAAACCAGATAAAACCGGATTGAACCGGTTCAAACCCGTTTAAACCGGATAAAACCGGATTGAACCGTTTCAAACCTGTTTTAACCGGATAAAACTGGAATGAACCGGTTTAAACCAGATAGAACCGGATTGAAACGGTTTAAACCGGATAAAACCAGATTGAACCGGTTTAAAACGGATAGAACCGGATAGAAACGGTATAAACCGGATAAAACCGGATTGAACCGGTGTAAACCGGTTGAAACCGGATAAAAACGGATTGAAAGGGTTTAAACCGGTTTAAGCTGGATAAAACCGGAATGAACCGGCTTAAACAGGTCTAAACTGGATAAAACCCGATTGAACAGGCTTAAACTGGTATAAACAGCATAGAACCGGTTTAAACCGGATAAAACCGGATTGAACTGGTCTAAACCGGACAAAACCGGATTGAACTGGTTTCAAACGGTTTAAGCCGGATAAAACCGGATTAAACCGGTTTAAACTGGATAGAACCGGATATAACTGGTTGAAACTGGATAAAACCGGACTGAACCGGTTTAAATCAGTTTAAACTGGATAAACCGGATTGAATCTGTTAAAACCGGTTTAAACCGGATAAAACCAGATTGAACCGGTTTAAACCGGTTTCAACCGGATAGAACCGGATAGAACCGGTTTAAACCGGATAAAACCGGATTGAAGCGGTTTAAACCGGTTCAAACCGGATAAAACTAGATTGAAACAGTTTAAACCGGATTGAACCGGTTTAAACCGGATAAAACCGGAATGAACTGGTTTAAACCGGTTTAAACCGGAAAAAACGGATTGAACCGGTTTAAACTGGTTAAAACTGATTGAACCGGTTTAAACCGGTTTAAACCGGATAAAACCAGATTGTACCGGTTTAAACCGGATAAAAACGGATAGAACCGTTTTAAACCGGTTTAAACCAGATTGAACCGGATAGAACCGGTTTAAACCGTTTAAAACCGGATTGAACTGGTTTAAACCGGTTTAAACCGGTTCAAACGGGATGAAACCGGAATGAACCGGTTTAAACCGTATAAAACCGGATTGAACCGGTTTAAACCGGTTTCAACCGGATAGAACCAATTAGAACCGGTTTAAACCGGACAAAACCGGATTGAACTGGTTTCAAACGGTTTAAACCGGATAAAACCGGTTTAAACGGGATAAAACCAAATTGAACCAGTTTAATCCGGATAATACCAGATTGAACCGGTTTAAGCCGGATAAAACCGGATTAAACCGGTTTAAACCGGTTTAAACTGGATAGAACCGGATATAACTGGTTGAAACTGGATAAAACCGGACTGAACTGGTTTAAATCAGTTTAAACTGGATAAAACCGGATTGAAGCGGATTAAACCGTTTGAAACCGGATAGAACCGGTTTAAACCGGATAGAACCTGTCTAAACCGGATAGAACCGGTTTAAACCGGATAGAACCCGTTTAAACCGGTTTAAACCGGATAAAACCAGATTGAACTGGTTTAAACCGGTTTAAAACAGAACCGGATAGAACCGGTTTAAACCAGATACAACCGGATAGAACCGGTTTAAAACGGATTAAACCGGATTGAACCGGTTTAAACCGGTTTAAAGCGGATAAAACCGGATTCAACTGGTTTAAACCGGATAAAACCGGATTGAACCGGTATAAACCGGTTTCAAGCGGATAGAACCGGATAGAACCGGTTTAAACTGGATAAAACCGGGTTGAACCTGTCTAAACCGGTTTAAACTGGAGAAAACCGGATTGAACAGGTTTAAACTGGATAAAACCGGATTGACACAGTTCAAACCGGTTTAAACCGGATAAAACCAAATTGAAACAGTTTAAACCGGATAAAATCAGATTGAACCGGTTTAAAACGGATAAAACCGAATTGAACTGGTTTAATCCAGTTAAAACAGGACAGAACAGGATAGAACCAGTTTAATCCGATTTAAAAAGGATAGAACCGGATAGAACCGGTCTAAACGAGATAAAACTGGATTGAACCGGTTTAAACTGGTTTAAACCGGATAAAACCGGATTGAACCGGTTCAAACTGGTTTAAACCGGATAAAACCGGATTAAACCATTTGAAAGCGGTTTAAACCGGATAAAACCAGATTGAACCAGGTTAAGCCGATTAAAACCGGATTGAACTGGTTTAAACCGGTCTAAATCGGATAAAACCGGTTTAAACCGGATAAAACCAGATTGAACCGGTTTAAACCAGATAAAACCGGATTGAACCGGTTCAAACCAGTTTAAACCGGATAAAACCGGAGTGAACTGGTTTAAACCGGATAAAAACGCATTGAAACTGTTTAAACCGGATAAAACTGGATTGAACCGTTTCAAACCGGTTTTAAACAGATAAAACCGGAATGAACCGGTTTAAACCGGATAAAACCGGATTGAACCAGTTTAAACCGGTTCAAACTGGATAAAACCGGATTGATCTGGTTTAAACCGGATAAAACCGGATTGAACCGGTTTAAACCGGCTTAAAACAGATAGAACCGAATAGAACCGGTTTAAACCGGATAGACCCGGCTAGAACTGGTTTAAATCGGATAAAACCGGATTGAACCGGTTTAAACCGGTTTAAAGCGGATAAAACCGGATTGAACTGGTATAAACCGGTTTAAAACTGGAGAAAACCGGATTGAAGAGGTTTAAACCGGATAAAACAGGATTGACCCGGTTTAAACCGGTTTAAACCGGATAAAACCGGATTGAACCGGTTCAAACCGGTTTAAACCGGATAAAACCAAATTGAACCAGTTTAAATCAGATAAAATCAGATTGAACTGGTTTAAAACGTATAAAATCGGATTGAACCAGTTTAAACCCTTTTAAACAAGATGGAAACGAATAGAACCAGTTTAAACTGGATAAAACCGGATTGAACTGGTTTAACTGGTTAAAACAGGATAGAACAGGATAGAACCGGTTTAAACCGATTTAAACAGGATAGAAACGGTTTAAAATAGATAAAACCGGATTGAACCGGTTTAAACCGGTTTAAACCGGATAAAACCGGATTGAAACGGTTCAAACTGGTTTAAACCGGATAAAACTGGATTAAACCGTTTTAAAGCGGTTTAAAACGGATAAAACCAGATTGAACCGGTTTAATCCGATTAAAACCGGATTGAACTGGTTTAAACTGGTCTAAACCGGATAAAACTGGTTTAAACCGGATAAAACCAGATTGAACAGGATTAAACCAGATAAAACCGGATTGAACTCGTTTAAACTGGTTTCAACCGGATAGAAACGGATAGAACCGGTTTAAACTGGATAAAACAGGATTGAACCGGTTTAAACCGGATAAAACCGGATTGAACCGTTTCAAACCGGTTTTAACCGGATAAAACCGGGATGAACCGGTTTAAACCGGATAAAACCGGACTGAACCGGTTTAAACCGGATAAAACAGGATTGAACCGTTTCAAACCTGTTTAAACCGGATAAAACCGGATTGAACCGGTTTAAACTGGATAAAACCGGATTGAACCGGTTTAAACTGGTTTCAACCGGATAGAACCAGATAGAACCGGTTTAAACTGGATAAAACCGGATTGAACCGGCTTAAACCGGTTTAAACCGGAGAAAACCGGATTGAACCGGTTCAAACTGGTTTAGACTGGATCAAACCAGATTGAACCGGTTTAAACCGGATAAAACCGGATTGAACCGGCTTAAACCGGTTTGAACCGGATAAAACCGGATTGAACCGGTGTAAACCGCTTGAAACCGGATAAAAACGGATTGAAAGGGTTTAAACCGGTTTAAGCTGGATAAAACCGGAATGAACCGGCTTAAACAGGTCTAAACTGGATAAAACCCTATTGAACAGGCTTAAACTGGTATAAACAGCATAGAACCGGTTTAAACCGGATAAAACCGGATTGAACTGGTCTAAACCGGACAAAACCGGATTGAACTGGTTTCAAACGGTTTAATCCGGATAAAACAAGATTGAACCGGTTTAAAACGGATAAAACCGGATTGAACCAGCTTAAACCGGTTTAAACCGGATAAAACTGGGTTGAATTGGTTTAAACAGGATGAAATCGGATTGAACAGGTTTAAATCGGTTTAAACCGTATAGAACTGGGTAAAACCGGTTGAAACCGTATAAAACCGGAATGAAACGGTTTAAACCGGTTTAAACAGGATAAAACCGGATTGAACTGGTTTATACTGGTTTAAACCGGATAAAACCGGTTTAAACGGGATAAAACCAAATTGAACAAGTTTAATCCGGATAATACAAGATTGAACCGGTTTAAGCCGGATAAAACCTGATTAAACCAGTTTAAACTGGATAGAACCGGATATAACTGGTTGAAACTGGATAAAACCGGACTGAACCGGTTTAAATCAGTTTAAACTGGATAAAACCGGATTGAAGCGGATTAAACCAGTTTATACTGGATAAATCGGATTGAATCGGTTAAAACCGGTTCAAACGGGATGAAACCGGAATGAACCGGTTTAAACCGTATAAAACCGGATTGAACCGGTTGAAACCGGTTTCAACCGGATAGAACCAGATAGAACCGTTTTAAACTGGATAAAAGCGGATTGAACTGGTTAAAGCTGGTTAAAACCGGAGAAAACAGGATGGAACCGGCTTAAACCGGGTGAAACCGGAGATAACCGGATTGAACCGGTTGTAACCGGTTTAAACCGGATATAAACGGATTGAAGCAGTTTAAACCGGTTTAAAACTGATAAAACCGGAATGAACCGGCCTAAACCTGTTTAAACCCGATAGGACCGGTTTAAACCGGATAAAACCGGATTGAACTGGATTAAACTGGTTTAAACCGGATAGAACTGGTTTAAACTGGATAAAACCGATTGAACCGGTTTAAACCGGTTTAAACCGGATAAAACCAGATTGAACCGGTTTTAACCTGAGAAAACCGGATTGAACTGGTTTAAACCGGTTTCAACTGGATAGAACCGGATAGAACCGGTTTAAACTGGATAAAACCGGATTGAAGCAGCTTAAACCGGTTTAAACCGGATAAAACCGGATTGAACTGGTTTAAACCGGATAAAACTGGATTGATCCGGTTTAATCCGGTTTAAACAGGATAAAACCGGATTGAACTGGTTTATACTGGTTTAAACCAGATAAAACCGGTTTAAACGGGACAAAACCAAATTGAACCAGTTTAAACCGGATAATAACAGATTGAACCGGTTTAAGCCGGATAAAACCGGATAAAACCGTATTGAAGCGGTTTAAACCGGATAAAACCGGATTGAAGCGGTTTACACCGGTTTAAAGTGGTTAGAACCGGTTTAAAACGGATAAAACCTGATTGAACCAGTTTAAACCGGGTTAAACCGGATAATACCGGATTGAACCGGTTTAAACCGGATAAAACCAGATTGAAGCTGTTTAAACCGGTTTAAACCAGATAGAACCGGTTTAAACCCGTTTAAACTGGATAAAACCGGATTGCACCTTTTTAAACCGGTTTAAACTGGATAGAAGCGGTTTAAACCGGTTTAAACCGGATAGAAGCGGTTTAAACCGGTTTAAACCGGATAGAACCGGTTTAAACCGGATAAAACCGGATTGAACAAGTTTAAACCGGATAAAACGGGATAGAACCGGTTTAAACCCGTTTAAACCGGATAAAACCGGATTGAACCGGTTTAAACTGGTTTAAACACGATAAAACCGGATTGAACCGGTTTAAACCGGTTTAAACCAGATAGAAACGGATAGAACCGGTTTAAACCAGATAGAACAGGATAGAACCGGTTTAAACCGGATAAAACCGGATTGAACCGGTTTTAACCGTTTTAAAGCGGATAAAACCGGATTGAACCAGTTTAAACCGGATAAAACCGGATTGAACCAGTTTAAACCGGTTTCAACCGGATAGAACCGGATAGGACCGGTTTAAACTGGATAAAACCGGATTGAACCTGTTTAAACCAGTTTAAACTGGAGAAAACCGGATTGAACAGGTTTAAACCCGATAAAACCGGAATGACCCGGTTTAAACCGGTTTAAACCGGATAAAACCGGATTGAACCGGTTCCAACCGGTTTAAACCGGATAAAACCAAATTGAACCAGTTTAAAACGGATAAAATCAAATTGAACCGGTTTAAAACGGATAAAACCGGATTGAACCAGTTTAAACCCGTTTAAACCAGATGGAAACGAATTGAACCGGTTTAAACCGGATAAAACCGGATTGAACTGGTTTAACGGGTTAAAACAGGATAGAACAGGATAGAACCAGTTTAAACCGATTTAAACAGGACAGAACCGGATAAAACGAGATAAAACCGGATTGAACCGGTTTAAACTGGTTTAAACCGGATAAAACCGGATTGAACCGGTTCAAACTGGTTTAAACCAGATAAAACCGGATTAAACCGTTTTAAAGCGGTGTAAACCGGATAAAACCAGATTGAACCGGTTTAAGCCGATTAAAACCGTATTGAACTGGTTTAAACTGGTCTAAACCGGATGAAACCGGTTTAAACCGGATAAAACCAGATTGAACCGGTTTAAACCAGATAAAACCGGATTGAACTGGTTTAAACTGGTTTCAACCTGATAGAACCAGATAGAACTGGTTTAAACTGGATAAAACAGGATTGAACCGGTTTAAACCGGATAAAACCGGATTGAACCGTTTCAAACCGGTTTTAACCGGATAAAACCGGAATGAACCGGTTTAAACTGGATAAAACCGGACGGAACCGGTTTAAACCGGATAAAACCGGATTGAACTGTTTCAAACCTGTTTAAAACGGATTAAACCGGATTGAACCGGTTTAAACCGGATAAAATCGGATTGAACCGGTTTAAACTGGATTCAACCGGATAGAACCGGATAGAACCGGTTTAAACTGGATAAAACCGGATTGAACAGGCTTAAACCGGTTTAAACCGGATAAAACCGGATTGAACCGTTTCAAACCGGTTGAAACCGGATAAAACCGGATTGAACCGTTTCAAACCGGTTGAAACCGGATAAAACCGGAATGAACTGGTTTAAACCGGTTTAAAACGGATAGAACCGGATAGAAACGGTATAAACCGGATAAAACCGGATTGAACCGGTGTAAACCGGTTGAAACCGGATAAAAACGGATTGAAAGGGTTTAAACCGGTTTAAGCTGGATAAAACCGGAATGAACCGGCTTAAACAGGTCTAAACTGGATAAAACCCGATTGAACAGGCTTAAACTGGTATAAACAGCATAGAACCGGTTTAAACCGGATAAAACCGGATTGAACTGGTCTAAACCGGACAAAACCGGATTGAACTGGTTTCAAACGGTTTAAACCGGATAAAACCGGTTTAAACGGGATAAAACCAAATTGAACCAGTTTAATCCAGATAATACCAGATTGAACCGGTTTAAGCCGGATAAAACCGGATTAAACCGGTTTAAACCGGTTTAAACCGGATAGAACCGGATATAACTGGTTGAAACTGGATAAAACCGGACTGAACCGGTTTAAATCAGTTTAAACTGGATAAAACAGGATTGAAGCGGATTAAACCAGTTTATACTGGATAAACCGGATTGAATCGCTTAAAACCGGTTTAAACCGGATAAAACCAGATTGAACCGGTTTAAACCGGTTTCAACCGGATAGAACCGGATAGAACCGGTTTAAACCGGATAAAACCGGATTGAAGCGGTTTAAACCGGTTCAAACCGGATAAAACCAGATTGAAACAGTTTAAACCGGATTGAACCGGTTTAAACCGGATAAAACCGGAATGAACTGGTTTAAACTGGTTTAAACCGGAAAAAACGGATTGAACCGGTTTAAACTGGTTAAAACTGATTGAACCGGGTTAAACTGGTTTAAACCGGATAAAACCAGATTGTACCGGTTTAAACCAGATAAAAACGGATAGAACCGTTTTAAACCGGTTTAAACCAGATTGAACCGGATAGAACCGGTTTAAACCGTTTAAAACCGGATTGAACTGGTTTAAACCGGTTTAAACCGGTTCAAACCGGATGAAACAGGAATGAACCGGTTGAAACCGTATAAAACCGGATTGAACCGGTTTAAACCGGTTTCAACCGGATAGAACCAGATAGAACCGGTTCAAACCGGTTTAAACCGGATAAAACCGGATTGAACTGGTTTAAACCGGGTTAAAACAGATAGAACTGGATAGAAACGGTATAAACCGGATAAAACCGGATTGAACCGGTGTAAACCGGTTGAAACCGGATAAAAACGGATTGAAAGGGTTTAAACCCGTTTAAACTGGATAAAACCGGAATGAACTGGATTAAACAGGTCTAAACCGGATAAAACCCGATTGAACAGGCTTAAACTGGTATAAACAGCATAGAACCGGTTTAAACCGGATAAAACCGGATTGAACTGGTTTAAACCGGATAAAACCGGATTGAACCGGTTTAAACAGGATAAAACCGGATTGAACTGGTTTATAAAGATTTAAACCAGATAAAACCGGTTTAAACGGGATAAAACCAAATTGAACCAGTTTAAACCGGATAATAACAGATTGAACCGGTTTAAGCCGGATAAAACCGGTTAAAACCGGATTGAAGCGGTTTAAACTGGTTTAAACCGGATAGAACCGGTTTAAACCGGATAAAATCGGATTGAAGCGGTTTAAACCGGTTTAAACTGGATAGAACCGGTTTAAACCGGACAGAACCGGGTTAAACTGGATAGAATCCGTTTAAACCGGATAAAACCGGATGGAACCAGTTTAAACCTGTTTAAACCGGATAAAACCGGATTGAACCGGTTTAAACCGGTTTAAACCAGATAGAACCGGATAGAACCGGTTTAAACCGGATAGTACCGGATAGAACCGGTTTAAACCGGATAAAACCGGATTGAACCGGTTTAAACCGGTTTAAAGCGGATAAAACCGGATTGAACTGGTTTAAACCGGATAAAACCGGATTGAACCGGTTTAAACCGGTTTCAACCGGATAGAACCGGATTGAACCCGTTTCAACAGGATAAAACTGGATTGAACCTGTCTAAACCGGTTTCAACTGGAGAAAACCGGATTGAACAGGTTTAAACTGGATAAAACCGGATTGACCCAGTTAAAACCGATTTAAACCGGATAAAACCGGATTGAACCGGTTCAAACCGGTTTAAACCAGATAAAACCAAATTGAAACTGTTTAAACCGGATAAAATCAGATTGAACCGGTTTAAAACGGATAAAACCGGATTGAACCAGTTTAAACCCGTTTAAACCAGATGCAAACGGATAGAACCGGTTTAAACCGGATAAAACCGGATTGAACTGGTTTAATCCAGTTAAAACAGGATAGAACAGGATAGAACCAGTTTAATCCGATTTAAAAAGGATAGAACCGGACAGAACCGGTCTAAACGAGATAAAACCGGATTGTACTGGTTTAAACCGGTTTCAACCGGATAAAACCGGATTGAACCTCTTCAAACTGGTTTAAACCGGATAAAACCGGATTAAACCGTTTTAAAGCGGTTTAAACCGGATAAAACCAGATTGAACTAGTTTAAGCCGATTAAAACCGGATTGAACTGGTTTAAATCGGTCTAAACCGGATAAAACCGGCTTAAACTGGATAAAACCAGATTGAACCGGTTTAAACCAGATAAAACCGGATTGAACCGGTTCAAACCCGTTTAAACCGGATAAAACCGGATTGAACCGTTTCAAACCTGTTTTAACCGGATAAAACTGGAATGAACCGGTTTAAACCAGATAGAACCGGATTGAAACGGTTTAAACCGGATAAAACCAGATTGAACCGGTTTAAAACGGATAGAACCGGATAGAAACGGTATAAACCGGATAAAACCGGATTGAACCGGTGTAAACCGGTTGAAACCGGATAAAAACGGATTGAAAGGGTTTAAACCGGTTTAAGCTGGATAAAACCGGAATGAACCGGCTTAAACAGGTCTAAACTGGATAAAACCCGATTGAACAGGCTTAAACTGGTATAAACAGCATAGAAACGGTTTAAACCGGATAAAACCGGATTGAACTGGTCTAAACCGGACAAAACCGGATTGAACTGGTTTCAAACGGTTTAAGCCGGATAAAACCGGATTAAACCGGTTTAAACTGGATAGAACCGGATATAACTGGTTGAAACTGGATAAAACCGGACTGAACCGGTTTAAATCAGTTTAAACTGGATAAACCGGATTGAATCTGTTAAAACCGGTTTAAACCGGATAAAACCAGATTGAACCGGTTTAAACCGGTTTCAACCGGATAGAACCGGATAGAACCGGTTTAAACCGGATAAAACCGGATTGAAGCGGTTTAAACCGGTTCAAACCGGATAAAACTAGATTGAAACAGTTTAAACCGGATTGAACCGGTTTAAACCGGATAAAACCGGAATGAACTGGTTTAAACCGGTTTAAACCGGAAAAAACGGATTGAACCGGTTTAAACTGGTTAAAACTGATTGAACCCGTTTAAACCGGTTTAAACCGGATAAAACCAGATTGTACCGGTTTAAACCGGATAAAAACGGATAGAACCGTTTTAAACCGGTTTAAACCAGATTGAACCGGATAGAACCGGTTTAAACCGTTTAAAACCGGATTGAACTGGTTTAAACCGGTTTAAACCGGTTCAAACGGGATGAAACCGGAATGAACCGGTTTAAACCGTATAAAACCGGATTGAACCGGTTTAAACCGGTTTCAACCGGATAGAACCAATTAGAACCGGTTTAAACCGGACAAAACCGGATTGAACTGGTTTCAAACGGTTTAAACCGGATAAAACCGGTTTAAACGGGATAAAACCAAATTGAACCAGTTTAATCCGGATAATACCAGATTGAACCGGTTTAAGCCGGATAAAACCGGATTAAACCGGTTTAAACCGGTTTAAACTGGATAGAACCGGATATAACTGGTTGAAACTGGATAAAAACGGACTGAACTGGTTTAAATCAGTTTAAACTGGATAAAACCGGATTGAAGTGGATTAAACCAGTTTATACTGGATAAACCGGATTGAATTGGTTAAAACCGGTTTAAACCGGATAAAACCAGATTGAAACGGTTTAAACCGGTTTAAACCGGATAGAACCGGTTTAAACCGGATAAAATCGGATTGAAGCGGTTTAAACCGGTTTAAACCGGATAAAACCGGATTGAAGCGGTTTAAACCGGTTTAAACCGGATAGAACCGGTTTAAACCGGATAGAACCGGTTTAAACTGGATAGAATCCGTTTAAACCGGATAAAACCGGATGGAACCAGTTTAAACCGGATAAAACCGGATTGAACCGGTTTAAACCGGTTTAAACCAGATAGAACCGGATAGAATCGGTTTAAACCGGATAGAACCGGATAGAACCGGTTTAAACCGGATAAAACAGGATTGAACCGGTTTAAACCGGTTTAAACTGGAGAAAACCGGATTGAACAGGTTTAAACTGGATAAAACCGGATTGACCCAATTTAAACCAGTTTAAACCGGATAAAACCGGATTGAACCGGTTCAAACCGGTTTAAACCAGATAAAACCAAATTGAAACTGTTTAAACCGGATAAAATCAGATTGAACCAGTTTAAAACGGATAAAACCGGATTGAACCAGTTTAAACCCGTTTAAACCAGATGCAAACGGATAGAACCGGTTTAAACCGGATAAAACCGGATTGAACTGGTTTAATCCAGTTAAAACAGGATAGAACAGGATAGAACCAGTTTAATCCGACTTAAAAAGGATAGAACCGGACAGAACCGGTCTAAACGAGATAAAACCGGATTGAACTGGTTTAAACCGGTTTAAACCAGATAAAACCGGATTGAACCAGTTTAAACCGGTTTAAACTGGATAAAACCGGATTGATCCGGTTTAAACCGGATAAAACCGGATTGAACCGGTTTAAACCGGCTTAAAACAGATAGAACCGGATAGAACCGGTTTAAACCGGATAGAACCGGCTAGAACCGGTTTAAATCGGATAAAACCGGATTGAACCGGTTTAAAGCGGATAAAACCGGATTGAACTGGTATAAACCGGTTTAAACTGGAGAAAACCGGATTGAAGAGGTTTAAACCGGATAAAACCGGATTGACCCTGTTTAAACCGGTTTAAACTGGATAAAACCGGATTGAAGCGGTTCAAACCGGTTTAAATCGGATAAAACCAAATTGAACCAGTTTAAATCAGATAAAATCAGATTGAACTGGTTAAAAACGTACAAAATCGGATTGAACCAGTTTAAACCCTTTTAAACCAGATGGAAACGAATAGAACCAGTTTAAACTGGATAAAACCGGATTGAACTGGTTTAACTGGTTAAAACAGGATAGAACAGGATAGAACCGTTTTAAACCGATTTAAACAGGATAGAACCGGATGGAACCGGTTTAAACTAGATAAAAACGGATTGAACCGGTTTAAACCGGTTTAAACGGGATAAAACCGGATTGAAACGGTTCAAACTGGTTTAAACCGGATAAAACTGGATTAAACCATTTTAAAGCGGTTTAAAACGGATAAAACCAGATTGAACCGGTTTAATCCGATTAAAACCGGATTGAACTGGTTTAAACTGGTCTAAACCGGATAAAACTGGTTTAAACCGGATAAAACCAGATTGAACCGGATTAAACCAGATAAAACCGGATTGAACTGGTTTAAACTGGTTTCAACCGGATAGAACCGGATAGAAGCGGTTTAAACTGGATAAAACAGGATTGAACCGGTTTAAACCGGATAAAACCGGATTGGACCGTTTCAAACCGGTTTTAACCCAATAAAACCGGAATGAACTGGTTTAAACCGGATAAAACCGGATTGAACCGGTTTAAACTGGTTTCAACCGGATAGAACCGGATAGAACCGGTTTAAACTGGATAAAACCGGATTGAACCGGCTTAAACCGGTTTAAACCGGATAAAACCGGATTGAACCGGTTCAAACTGGTTTAAACCGGAACAAACCAGATTGAACCGGTTTAAACCGGATAAAACCGGATTGAACCGGCTTAAACCGGTTTAAACCGGATAAAACCGAATTGAACCGGCTTAAACCGGTTTAACCGGATAAAACCGGATTGAACCGGTTCAAACCGGTTGAAACCGGATAAAACCGGATGGAACCGTTTCAAACCGGTTGAAACCGGATAAAACCGGAATGAACTGGTTTAAACCGGTTGAAAACGGATAGAACCGGATAGAAACGGTATAAACCGGATAAAACCGGATTGAACCGGTGTAAACCGGTTGAAACCGGATAAAAACGGATTGAAAGGGTTTAAACCGGTTTAAGCTGGATAAAACCGGAATGAACCGGCTTAAACAGGTCTAAACTGGATAAAACCCGATTGAACAGGCTTAAACTGGTATAAACAGCATAGAACCGGTTTAAACCGGATAAAACCGGATTGAACTGGTCTAAACCGGACAAAACCGGATTGAACTGGTTTCAAACGGTTTAAACCGGATAAAACAAGATTGAACCGGTTTAAACCGGATAAAACTGGAATGAACTGGTTTAAACTGGTTCAAACCGGAAAAAACGGATTGAACCGGTTTAAACTGGTTAAAACTGATTGAACCGGGTTAAACCGGTTTAAACCGGATAAAACCAGATTGTACCGGTTTAAACCGGATAAAAACGGATAGAACCGGTTTAAACCGGTTTAAACCAGATTGAACCGGATTGAACCGGTTTAAACCGGTTTCAACCGGATAGAACTGGATAGAACCCGTTTAAACGGGATAAAACCGGATTGAAGCGGTTTAAACTGGTTAAAACCGGATAAAACCAGATTGAAACGGTTTAAACCGGATTGAAACGGCTTAAACCGGATAAAAGTGGAATGAACTAGTTTAAACCGGTTTAAACCGGAAAAAACGGATTGAACCGGTTTAAACTGGATAAAACCGGATAGAACCGGTTTAATCCGGTTTAAACCAGATAAAAACCGATTGAACCGGTTTAAACCGGTTTAAACCGGATAAAACCGGATTGAAGCGGTTTAAACCGGTTTAAACCGGATAGAACCGGTTTAAACCGGATAAAACTGGACTGAACCAGTTTAAACCGGTTTAAACCAGATAAAACCGGATTGATTCGGTTTAAACCGGATAAAACCGGATTGAACCGTTTTAAACCGGCTTAAACCAGATAGAACCGGATAGAACCGGTTTAAACCGGATAAAACTGGATTGAACCGGTTTAAACCGGTTTAAAGCGGATAAAACCGGATTGAACTGGTATAAACCGGTTTAAACCGGATAGAACCGGATAGAACCGGTTTAAACCGGATAAAACCGGATTGAAGCGGTTTAAACCGGTTTAAACCGGATAAAACCGGATTGAAGCGGATTAAACCGTTTGAAACCGGATAGAACCGGTTTAAACCGGATAGAACCGGTTTAAACCGGATAGAACCTGTTTAAACCGGATAGAACCGGTTTAAACCGGATAAAACCAGATTGAACTTGTTTAAACCAGTTTAAAACAGATAGAACCAGATAGAACCGATTTAAACCAGATACAACCGGATAGAACCGGTTTAAACCGGATTAAACCGGATTGAACCGGTTTAAACCGGTTTAAAGCGGATAAAACCGGATTCAACTGGTTTAAACCGGATAAAACCGGATTGAACCGGTTTAAACCGGTTTCAAGCGGATAGAACCGGATAGAACCGGTTTAAACTGGATAAAACCGGGTTGAACCTGTCTAAACCGGTTTAAACTGGAGAAAACCGGATTGAACAGGTTTAAACTGGATAAAACCGGATTGACACAGTTCAAACCGGTTTAAACCGGATAAAACCAAATTGAAAGAGTTTAAACCGGATAAAATCAGATTGAACCGGTTTAAAACGGATAAAACCGAATTGAACTGGTTTAATCCAGTGAAAACAGGACAGAACAGGATAGAACCAGTTTAATCCGATTTAAAAAGGATAGAACCGGATAGAACCGGTCTAAACGAGATAAAACTGGATTGAACCGGTTTAAACTGGTTTAAACCGGATAAAACCGGATTGAACCGGTTCAAACTGGTTTAAACCGGATAAAACCGGATTAAACCATTTGAAAGCGGTTTAAACCGGATAAAACCAGATTGAACCAGGTTAAGCCGATTAAAACCGGATTGAACTGGTTTAAACCGGTCTAAATCGGATAAAACCGGTTTAAACCGGATAAAACCAGATTGAACCAGTTTAAACCAGATAAAACCGGATTGAACCGGTTCAAACCGGTTTAAACCGGATAAAACCGGAGTGAACTGGTTTAAACCGGATAAAAACGCATTGAACCTGTTTAAACCGGATAAAACTGGATTGAACCGTTTCAAACCGGTTTTAAACAGATAAAACCGGAATGAACCGGTTTAAACCGGATAAAACCGGATTGAACCAGTTTAAACCGGTTCAAACTGGATAAAACCGGATTGATCTGGTTTAAACCGGATAAAACCGGATTGAACCGGTTTAAACCGGCTTGAAACAGATAGAACCGGATAGAACCGGTTTAAACCGGATAGACCCGGCTAGAACTGGTTTAAATCGGATAAAACCGGATTGAACCGGTTTAAACCGGTTTAAAGCGGATAAAACCGGATTGAACTGGTATAAACCGGTTTAAACTGGAGAAAACCGGATTGAAGAGGTTTAAACCGGATAAAACAGGATTGACCCGGTTTAAACCGGTTTAAACCGGATAAAACCGGATTGAACCGGTTCAAACCGGTTTAAACCGGATAAAACCAAATTGAACCAGTTTAAATCAGATAAAATCAGATTGAACTGGTTTAAAACGTATAAAATCGGATTGATCCAGTTTAAACCCTTTTAAACAAGATGGAAACGAATAGAACCAGTTTAAACTGGATAAAACCGGATTGAACTGGTTTAACTGGTTAAAACAGGATAAAACAGGATAGAACCGGTTTAAACCGATTTAAACAGGATAGAACCGGATAGAACCGGTTTAAAATAGATAAAACCGGATTGAACCGGTTTAAACAGGTTTAAACCGGATAAAACCGGATTGAAACGGTTTTAACCTGAGAAAACCGGATTGAACTGGTTTAAACCGGTTTCAACTGGATAGAACCGGATAGAACCGGTTTAAACTGGATAAAACCGGATTGAAGCAGCTTAAACCGGTTTAAACCGGATAAAACCGGATTGAACTGGTTTAAACCGGATAAAACTGGATTGATCCGGTTTAATCCGGTTTAAACAGGATAAAACCGGATTGAACTGGTTTATACTGGTTTAAACCAGATAAAACCGGTTTAAACGGGACAAAACCAAATTGAACCAGTTTAAACCGGATAATAACAGATTGAACCGGTTTAAGCCGGATAAAACCGGATAAAACCGTATTGAAGCGGTTTAAACCGGATAAAACCGGATTGAAGCGGTTTACACCGGTTTAAAGTGGTTAGAACCGGTTTAAAACGGATAAAACCTGATTGAACCAGTTTAAACCGGTTTAAACCGGATAATACCGGATTGAACCGGTTTAAACCGGATAAAACCAGATTGAAGCTGTTTAAACCGGTTTAAACCAGATAGAACCGGTTTAAACCCGTTTAAACTGGATAAAACCGGATTGCACCTTTTTAAACCGGTTTAAACCGGATAGAAGCGGTTTAAACCGGTTTAAACCGGATAGAAGCGGTTTAAACCGGTTTAAACCGGATAGAACCGGTTTAAACCGGATAAAACCGGATTGAACAAGTTTAAACCGGATAAAACGGGATAGAACCGGTTTAAACCCGTTTAAACCGGATAAAACCGGATTGAACCGGTTTAAACTGGTTTAAACACGATAAAACCGGATTGAACCGGTTTAAACCGGTTTAAACCAGATAGAAACGGATAGAACCGGTTTAAACCAGATAGAACAGGATAGAACCGGTTTAAACCGGATAAAACCGGATTGAACCGGTTTTAACCGGTTTAAAGCGGATAAAACCGGATTGAACCAGTTTAAACCGGATAAAACCGGATTGAACCAGTTTAAACCGGTTTCAACCGGATAGAACCGGATAGGACCGGTTTAAACTGGATAAAACCGGATTGAACCTGTTTAAACCAGTTTAAACTGGAGAAAACCGGATTGAACAGGTTTAAACCCGATAAAACCGGAATGACCCGGTTTAAACCGGTTTAAACCGGATAAAACCGGATTGAACCGGTTCCAACCGGTTTAAACCGGATAAAACCAAATTGAACCAGTTTAAAACGGATAAAATCAAATTGAACCGGTTTAAAACGGATAAAACCGGATTGAACCAGTTTAAACCCGTTTAAACCAGATGGAAACGAATTGAACCGGTTTAAACCGGATAAAACCGGATTGAACTGGTTTAACGGGTTAAAACAGGATAGAACAGGATAGAACCAGTTTAAACCGATTTAAACAGGACAGAACCGGATAAAACGAGATAAAACCGGATTGAACCGGTTTAAACTGGTTTAAACCGGATAAAACCGGATTGAACCGGTTCAAACTGGTTTAAACCAGATAAAACCGGATTAAACCGTTTTAAAGCGGTGTAAACCGGATAAAACCAGATTGAACCGGTTTAAGCCGATTAAAACCGTATTGAACTGGTTTAAACTGGTCTAAACCGGATGAAACCGGTTTAAACCGGATAAAACCAGATTGAACCGGTTTAAACCAGATAAAACCGGATTGAACTGGTTTAAACTGGTTTCAACCTGATAGAACCAGATAGAACCGGTTTAAACTGGATAAAACAGGATTGAACCGGTTTAAACCGGATAAAACCGGATTGAACCGTTTCAAACCGGTTTTAACCGGATAAAACCGGAATGAACCGGTTTAAACTGGATAAAACCGGACGGAACCGGTTTAAACCGGATAAAACCGGATTGAACTGTTTCAAACCTGTTTAAAACGGATTAAACCGGATTGAACCGGTTTAAACCGGATAAAATCGGATTGAACCGGTTTAAACTGGATTCAACCGGATAGAACCGGATAGAACCGGTTTAAACTGGATAAAACCGGATTGAACAGGCTTAAACCGGTTTAAACCGGATAAAACCGGATTGAACCGTTTCAAACCGGTTGAAACCGGATAAAACCGGATTGAACCGTTTCAAACCGGTTGAAACCGGATAAAACCGGAATGAACTGGTTTAAACCGGTTTAAAACGGATAGAACCGGATAGAAACGGTATAAACCGGATAAAACCGGATTGAACCGGTGTAAACCGGTTGAAACCGGATAAAAACGGATTGAAAGGGTTTAAACCGGTTTAAGCTGGATAAAACCGGAATGAACCGGCTTAAACAGGTCTAAACTGGATAAAACCCGATTGAACAGGCTTAAACTGGTATAAACAGCATAGAACCGGTTTAAACCGGATAAAACCGGATTGAACTGGTCTAAACCGGACAAAACCGGATTGAACTGGTTTCAAACGGTTTAAACCGGATAAAACCGGTTTAAACGGGATAAAACCAAATTGAACCAGTTTAATCCAGATAATACCAGATTGAACCGGTTTAAGCCGGATAAAACCGGATTAAACCGGTTTAAACCGGTTTAAACCGGATAGAACCGGATATAACTGGTTGAAACTGGATAAAACCGGACTGAACCGGTTTAAATCAGTTTAAACTGGATAAAACAGGATTGAAGCGGATTAAACCAGTTTATACTGGATAAACCGGATTGAATCGCTTAAAACCGGTTTAAACCGGATAAAACCAGATTGAACCGGTTTAAACCGGTTTCAACCGGATAGAACCGGATAGAACCGGTTTAAACCGGATAAAACCGGATTGAAGCGGTTTAAACCGGTTCAAACCGGATAAAACCAGATTGAAACAGTTTAAACCGGATTGAACCGGTTTAAACCGGATAAAACCGGAATGAACTGGTTTAAACTGGTTTAAACCGGAAAAAACGGATTGAACCGGTTTAAACTGGTTAAAACTGATTGAACCGGGTTAAACTGGTTTAAACCGGATAAAACCAGATTGTACCGGTTTAAACCAGATAAAAACGGATAGAACCGTTTTAAACCGGTTTAAACCAGATTGAACCGGATAGAACCGGTTTTAAAACCGTTTAAAACCGGATTGAACTGGTTTAAACCGGTTTAAACCGGTTCAAACCGGATGAAACAGGAATGAACCGGTTGAAACCGTATAAAACCGGATTGAACCGGTTTAAACCGGTTTCAACCGGATAGAACCAGATAGAACCGGTTCAAACCGGTTTAAACCGGATAAAACCGGATTGAACTGGTTTAAACCGGGTTAAAACAGATAGAACTGGATAGAAACGGTATAAACCGGATAAAACCGGATTGAACCGGTGTAAACCGGTTGAAACCGGATAAAAACGGATTGAAAGGGTTTAAACCCGTTTAAACTGGATAAAACCGGAATGAACTGGATTAAACAGGTCTAAACCGGATAAAACCCGATTGAACAGGCTTAAACTGGTATAAACAGCATAGAACCGGTTTAAACCGGATAAAACCGGATTGAACTGGTTTAAACCGGATAAAACTGGATTGATCCGGTTTAAACCGGTTTAAACAGGATAAAACCGGATTGAACTGGTTTATAAAGATTTAAACCAGATAAAACCGGTTTAAACGGGATAAAACCAAATTGAACCAGTTTAAACCGGATAATAACAGATTGAACCGGTTTAAGCCGGATAAAACCGGTTAAAACCGGATTGAAGCGGTTTAAACCGGTTTAAACCGGATAGAACCGGTTTAAACCGGATAAAATCGGATTGAAGCGGTTTAAACCGGTTTAAACTGGATAGAACCGGTTTAAACCGGACAGAACCGGGTTAAACTGGATAGAATCCGTTTAAACCGGATAAAACCGGATGGAACCAGTTTAAACCTGTTTAAACCGGATAAAACCGGATTGAACCGGTTTAAACCGGTTTAAACCAGATAGAACCGGATAGAACCGGTTTAAACCGGATAGTACCGGATAGAACCGGTTTAAACCGGATAAAACCGGATTGAACCGGTTTAAACCGGTTTAAAGCGGATAAAACCGGATTGAACTGGTTTAAACCGGATAAAACCGGATTGAACCGGTTTAAACCGGTTTCAACCGGATAGAACCGGATTGAACCCGTTTCAACAGGATAAAACTGGATTGAACCTGTCTAAACCGGTTTCAACTGGAGAAAACCGGATTGAACAGGTTTAAACTGGATAAAACCGGATTGACCCAGTTAAAACCGATTTAAACCGGATAAAACCGGATTGAACCGGTTCAAACCGGTTTAAACCAGATAAAACCAAATTGAAACTGTTTAAACCGGATAAAATCAGATTGAACCGGTTTAAAACGGATAAAACCGGATTGAACCAGTTTAAACCCGTTTAAACCAGATGCAAACGGATAGAACCGGTTTAAACCGGATAAAACCGGATTGAACTGGTTTAATCCAGTTAAAACAGGATAGAACAGGATAGAACCAGTTTAATCCGATTTAAAAAGGATAGAACCGGACAGAACCGGTCTAAACGAGATAAAACCGGATTGTACTGGTTTAAACCGGTTTCAACCGGATAAAACCGGATTGAACCTCTTCAAACTGGTTTAAACCGGATAAAACCGGATTAAACCGTTTTAAAGCGGTTTAAACCGGATAAAACCAGATTGAACTAGTTTAAGCCGATTAAAACCGGATTGAACTGGTTTAAATCGGTCTAAACCGGATAAAACCGGCTTAAACTGGATAAAACCAGATTGAACCGGTTTAAACCAGATAAAACCGGATTGAACCGGTTCAAACCCGTTTAAACCGGATAAAACCGGATTGAACCGTTTCAAACCTGTTTTAACCGGATAAAACTGGAATGAACCGGTTTAAACCAGATAGAACCGGATTGAAACGGTTTAAACCGGATAAAACCAGATTGAACCGGTTTAAAACGGATAGAACCGGATAGAAACGGTATAAACCGGATAAAACCGGATTGAACCGGTGTAAACCGGTTGAAACCGGATAAAAACGGATTGAAAGGGTTTAAACCGGTTTAAGCTGGATAAAACCGGAATGAACCGGCTTAAACAGGTCTAAACTGGATAAAACCCGATTGAACAGGCTTAAACTGGTATAAACAGCATAGAACCGGTTTAAACCGGATAAAACCGGATTGAACTGGTCTAAACCGGACAAAACCGGATTGAACTGGTTTCAAACGGTTTAAGCCGGATAAAACCGGATTAAACCGGTTTAAACTGGATAGAACCGGATATAACTGGTTGAAACTGGATAAAACCGGACTGAACCGGTTTAAATCAGTTTAAACTGGATAAACCGGATTGAATCTGTTAAAACCGGTTTAAACCGGATAAAACCAGATTGAACCGGTTTAAACCGGTTTCAACCGGATAGAACCGGATAGAACCGGTTTAAACCGGATAAAACCGGATTGAAGCGGTTTAAACCGGTTCAAACCGGATAAAACTAGATTGAAACAGTTTAAACCGGATTGAACCGGTTTAAACCGGATAAAACCGGAATGAACTGGTTTAAACCGGTTTAAACCGGAAAAAACGGATTGAACCGGTTTAAACTGGTTAAAACTGATTGAACCGGTTTAAACCGGTTTAAACCGGATAAAACCAGATTGTACCGGTTTAAACCGGATAAAAACGGATAGAACCGTTTTAAACCGGTTTAAACCAGATTGAACCGGATAGAACCGGTTTAAACCGTTTAAAACCGGATTGAACTGGTTTAAACCGGTTTAAACCGGTTCAAACGGGATGAAACCGGAATGAACCGGTTTAAACCGTATAAAACCGGATTGAACCGGTTTAAACCGGTTTCAACCGGATAGAACCAATTAGAACCGGTTTAAACCGGACAAAACCGGATTGAACTGGTTTCAAACGGTTTAAACCGGATAAAACCGGTTTAAACGGGATAAAACCAAATTGAACCAGTTTAATCCGGATAATACCAGATTGAACCGGTTTAAGCCGGATAAAACCGGATTAAACCGGTTTAAACCGGTTTAAACTGGATAGAACCGGATATAACTGGTTGAAACTGGATAAAACCGGACTGAACTGGTTTAAATCAGTTTAAACTGGATAAAACCGGATTGAAGCGGATTAAACCGTTTGAAACCGGATAGAACCGGTTTAAACCGGATAGAACCTGTCTAAACCGGATAGAACCGGTTTAAACCGGATAGAACCCGTTTAAAACCGGTTTAAACCGGATAAAACCAGATTGAACTGGTTTAAACCGGTTTAAAACAGAACCGGATAGAACCGGTTTAAACCAGATACAACCGGATAGAACCGGTTTAAAACGGATTAAACCGGATTGAACCGGTTTAAACCGGTTTAAAGCGGATAAAACCGGATTCAACTGGTTTAAACCGGATAAAACCGGATTGAACCGGTATAAACCGGTTTCAAGCGGATAGAACCGGATAGAACCGGTTTAAACTGGATAAAACCGGGTTGAACCTGTCTAAACCGGTTTAAACTGGAGAAAACCGGATTGAACAGGTTTAAACTGGATAAAACCGGATTGACACAGTTCAAACCGGTTTAAACCGGATAAAACCAAATTGAAACAGTTTAAACCGGATAAAATCAGATTGAACCGGTTTAAAACGGATAAAACCGAATTGAACTGGTTTAATCCAGTTAAAACAGGACAGAACAGGATAGAACCAGTTTAATCCGATTTAAAAAGGATAGAACCGGATAGAACCGGTCTAAACGAGATAAAACTGGATTGAACCGGTTTAAACTGGTTTAAACCGGATAAAACCGGATTGAACCGGTTCAAACTGGTTTAAACCGGATAAAACCGGATTAAACCATTTGAAAGCGGTTTAAACCGGATAAAACCAGATTGAACCAGGTTAAGCCGATTAAAACCGGATTGAACTGGTTTAAACCGGTCTAAATCGGATAAAACCGGTTTAAACCGGATAAAACCAGATTGAACCGGTTTAAACCAGATAAAACCGGATTGAACCGGTTCAAACCAGTTTAAACCGGATAAAACCGGAGTGAACTGGTTTAAACCGGATAAAAACGCATTGAAACTGTTTAAACCGGATAAAACTGGATTGAACCGTTTCAAACCGGTTTTAAACAGATAAAACCGGAATGAACCGGTTTAAACCGGATAAAACCGGATTGAACCAGTTTAAACCGGTTCAAACTGGATAAAACCGGATTGATCTGGTTTAAACCGGATAAAACCGGATTGAACCGGTTTAAACCGGCTTAAAACAGATAGAACCGAATAGAACCGGTTTAAACCGGATAGACCCGGCTAGAACTGGTTTAAATCGGATAAAACCGGATTGAACCGGTTTAAACCGGTTTAAAGCGGATAAAACCGGATTGAACTGGTATAAACCGGTTTAAAACTGGAGAAAACCGGATTGAAGAGGTTTAAACCGGATAAAACAGGATTGACCCGGTTTAAACCGGTTTAAACCGGATAAAACCGGATTGAACCGGTTCAAACCGGTTTAAACCGGATAAAACCAAATTGAACCAGTTTAAATCAGATAAAATCAGATTGAACTGGTTTAAAACGTATAAAATCGGATTGAACCAGTTTAAACCCTTTTAAACAAGATGGAAACGAATAGAACCAGTTTAAACTGGATAAAACCGGATTGAACTGGTTTAACTGGTTAAAACAGGATAGAACAGGATAGAACCGGTTTAAACCGATTTAAACAGGATAGAAACGGTTTAAAATAGATAAAACCGGATTGAACCGGTTTAAACCGGTTTAAACCGGATAAAACCGGATTGAAACGGTTCAAACTGGTTTAAACCGGATAAAACTGGATTAAACCGTTTTAAAGCGGTTTAAAACGGATAAAACCAGATTGAACCGGTTTAATCCGATTAAAACCGGATTGAACTGGTTTAAACTGGTCTAAACCGGATAAAACTGGTTTAAACCGGATAAAACCAGATTGAACAGGATTAAACCAGATAAAACCGGATTGAACTCGTTTAAACTGGTTTCAACCGGATAGAAACGGATAGAACCGGTTTAAACTGGATAAAACAGGATTGAACCGGTTTAAACCGGATAAAACCGGATTGAACCGTTTCAAACCGGTTTTAACCGGATAAAACCGGGATGAACCGGTTTAAACCGGATAAAACCGGACTGAACCGGTTTAAACCGGATAAAACAGGATTGAACCGTTTCAAACCTGTTTAAACCGGATAAAACCGGATTGAACCGGTTTAAACTGGATAAAACCGGATTGAACCGGTTTAAACTGGTTTCAACCGGATAGAACCAGATAGAACCGGTTTAAACTGGATAAAACCGGATTGAACCGGCTTAAACCGGTTTAAACCGGAGAAAACCGGATTGAACCGGTTCAAACTGGTTTAGACTGGATCAAACCAGATTGAACCGGTTTAAACCGGATAAAACCGGATTGAACCGGCTTAAACCGGTTTGAACCGGATAAAACCGGATTGAACCGGTGTAAACCGCTTGAAACCGGATAAAAACGGATTGAAAGGGTTTAAACCGGTTTAAGCTGGATAAAACCGGAATGAACCGGCTTAAACAGGTCTAAACTGGATAAAACCCTATTGAACAGGCTTAAACTGGTATAAACAGCATAGAACCGGTTTAAACCGGATAAAACCGGATTGAACTGGTCTAAACCGGACAAAACCGGATTGAACTGGTTTCAAACGGTTTAATCCGGATAAAACAAGATTGAACCGTTTTAAAACGGATAAAACCGGATTGAACCAGCTTAAACCGGTTTAAACCGGATAAAACTGGGTTGAATTGGTTTAAACAGGATGAAATCGGATTGAACAGGTTTAAATCGGTTTAAACCGTATAGAACTGGGTAAAACCGGTTGAAACCGTATAAAACCGGAATGAAACGGTTTAAACCGGTTTAAACAGGATAAAACCGGATTGAACTGGTTTATACTGGTTTAAACCGGATAAAACCGGTTTAAACGGGATAAAACCAAATTGAACAAGTTTAATCCGGATAATACCAGATTGAACCGGTTTTAAGCCGGATAAAACCTGATTAAACCAGTTTAAACTGGATAGAACCGGATATAACTGGTTGAAACTGGATAAAACCGGACTGAACCGGTTTAAATCAGTTTAAACTGGATAAAACCGGATTGAAGCGGATTAAACCAGTTTATACTGGATAAATCGGATTGAATCGGTTAAAACCGGTTCAAACGGGATGAAACCGGAATGAACCGGTTTAAACCGTATAAAACCGGATTGAACCGGTTGAAACCGGTTTCAACCGGATAGAACCAGATAGAACCGTTTTAAACTGGATAAAAGCGGATTGAACTGGTTAAAGCTGGTTAAAACCGGAGAAAACAGGATGGAACCGGCTTAAACCGGGTGAAACCGGAGATAACCGGATTGAACCGGTTGTAACCGTTTAAACCGGATATAAACGGATTGAAGCAGTTTAAACCGGTTTAAAACTGATAAAACCGGAATGAACCGGCCTAAACCTGTTTAAACCCGATAGGACCGGTTTAAACCGGATAAAACCGGATTGAACTGGATTAAACTGGTTTAAACCGGATAGAACTGGTTTAAACTGGATAAAACCGATTGAACCGGTTTAAACCGGTTTAAACCGGATAAAACCAGATTGAACCGGTTTTAACCTGAGAAAACCGGATTGAACTGGTTTAAACCGGTTTCAACTGGATAGAACCGGATAGAACCGGTTTAAACTGGATAAAACCGGATTGAAGCAGCTTAAACCGGTTTAAACCGGATAAAACCGGATTGAACTGGTTTAAACCGGATAAAACTGGATTGATCCGGTTTAATCCGGTTTAAACAGGATAAAACCGGATTGAACTGGTTTATACTGGTTTAAACCAGATAAAACCGGTTTAAACGGGACAAAACCAAATTGAACCAGTTTAAACCGGATAATAACAGATTGAACCGGTTTAAGCCGGATAAAACCGGATAAAACCGTATTGAAGCGGTTTAAACCGGATAAAACCGGATTGAAGCGGTTTACACCGGTTTAAAGTGGTTAGAACCGGTTTAAAACGGATAAAACCTGATTGAACCAGTTTAAACCGGTTTAAACCGGATAATACCGGATTGAACCGGTTTAAACCGGATAAAACCAGATTGAAGCTGTTTAAACCGGTTTAAACCAGATAGAACCGGTTTAAACCCGTTTAAACTGGATAAAACCGGATTGCACCTTTTTAAACCGGTTTAAACCGGATAGAAGCGGTTTAAACCGGTTTAAACCGGATAGAAGCGGTTTAAAACCGGTTTAAACCGGATAGAACCGGTTTAAACCGGATAAAACCGGATTGAACAAGTTTAAACCGGATAAAACGGGATAGAACCGGTTTAAACCCGTTTAAACCGGATAAAACCGGATTGAACCGGTTTAAAACTGGTTTAAACACGATAAAACCGGATTGAACCGGTTTAAACCGGTTTAAACCAGATAGAAACGGATAGAACCGGTTTTAAACCAGATAGAACAGGATAGAACCGGTTTAAACCGGATAAAACCGGATTGAACCGGTTTTAACCGGTTTAAAGCGGATAAAACCGGATTGAACCAGTTTAAACCGGATAAAACCGGATTGAACCAGTTTAAACCGGTTTCAACCGGATAGAACCGGATAGGACCGGTTTAAACTGGATAAAACCGGATTGAACCTGTTTAAACCAGTTTAAACTGGAGAAAACCGGATTGAACAGGTTTAAACCCGATAAAACCGGAATGACCCGGTTTAAACCGGTTTAAACCGGATAAAACCGGATTGAACCGGTTCCAACCGGTTTAAACCGGATAAAACCAAATTGAACCAGTTTAAAACGGATAAAATCAAATTGAACCGGTTTAAAACGGATAAAACCGGATTGAACCAGTTTAAACCCGTTTAAACCAGATGGAAACGAATTGAACCGGTTTAAACCGGATAAAACCGGATTGAACTGGTTTAACGGGTTAAAACAGGATAGAACAGGATAGAACCAGTTTAAACCGATTTAAACAGGACAGAACCGGATAAAACGAGATAAAACCGGATTGAACCGGTTTAAACTGGTTTAAACCGGATAAAACCGGATTGAACCGGTTCAAACTGGTTTAAACCAGATAAAACCGGATTAAACCGTTTTAAAGCGGTGTAAACCGGATAAAACCAGATTGAACCGGTTTAAGCCGATTAAAACCGTATTGAACTGGTTTAAACTGGTCTAAACCGGATGAAACCGGTTTAAACCGGATAAAACCAGATTGAACCGGTTTAAACCAGATAAAACCGGATTGAACTGGTTTAAACTGGTTTCAACCTGATAGAACCAGATAGAACCGGTTTAAACTGGATAAAACAGGATTGAACCGGTTTAAACCGGATAAAACCGGATTGAACCGTTTCAAACCGGTTTTAACCGGATAAAACCGGAATGAACCGGTTTAAACTGGATAAAACCGGACGGAACCGGTTTAAACCGGATAAAACCGGATTGAACTGTTTCAAACCTGTTTAAAACGGATTAAACCGGATTGAACCGGTTTAAACCGGATAAAATCGGATTGAACCGGTTTAAACTGGATTCAACCGGATAGAACCGGATAGAACCGGTTTAAACTGGATAAAACCGGATTGAACAGGCTTAAACCGGTTTAAACCGGATAAAACCGGATTGAACCGGTTCAAACTGGTTTAGACCGGATCAAAACAGATTGAACCGGTTTAAAACCGGATAAAACCGGATTGAACCGGCTTAAACAGGTTTGAACCGGATAAAACCGGATTGAACCGGTTCAAACCGGTTGAAACCGGATAAAACCGGATTGAACCGTTTCAAACCGGTTGAAACTGGATAAAACCGGAATGAACTGGTTTAAACCGGTTTAAAACGGATAGAACCGGATAGAAACGGTATAAACCGGATAAAACCGGATTGAACCGGTGTAAACCGGTTGAAACCGGATAAAAACGGATTGAAAGGGTTTAAACCGGTTTAAGCTGGATAAAACCGGAATGAACCGGCTTAAACAGGTCTAAACTGGATAAAACCCGATTGAACAGGCTTAAACTGGTATAAACAGCATAGAACCGGTTTAAACCGGATAAAAACCGGATTGAACTGGTCTAAACCGGACAAAACCGGATTGAACTGGTTTCAAACGGTTTAAACCGGATAAAACCGGTTTAAACGGGATAAAACCAAATTGAACCAGTTTAATCCAGATAATACCAGATTGAACCGGTTTAAGCCGGATAAAACCGGATTAAACCGGTTTAAACCGGTTTAAACCGGATAGAACCGGATATAACTGGTTGAAACTGGATAAAACCGGACTGAACCGGTTTAAATCAGTTTAAACTGGATAAAACAGGATTGAAGCGGATTAAACCAGTTTATACTGGATAAACCGGATTGAATCGCTTAAAACCGGTTTAAACCGGATAAAACCAGATTGAACCGGTTTAAACCGGTTTCAACCGGATAGAACCGGATAGAACCGGTTTAAACCGGATAAAACCGGATTGAAGCGGTTTAAACCGGTTCAAACCGGATAAAACCAGATTGAAACAGTTTAAACCGGATTGAACCGGTTTAAACCGGATAAAACCGGAATGAACTGGTTTAAACTGGTTTAAACCGGAAAAAACGGATTGAACCGGTTTAAACTGGTTAAAACTGATTGAACCGGGTTAAACTGGTTTAAACCGGATAAAACCAGATTGTACCGGTTTAAACCAGATAAAAACGGATAGAACCGTTTTAAACCGGTTTAAACCAGATTGAACCGGATAGAACCGGTTTAAACCGTTTAAAACCGGATTGAACTGGTTTAAACCGGTTTAAACCGGTTCAAACCGGATGAAACAGGAATGAACCGGTTGAAACCGTATAAAACCGGATTGAACCGGTTTAAACCGGTTTCAACCGGATAGAACCAGATAGAACCGGTTCAAACCGGTTTAAACCGGATAAAACCGGATTGAACTGGTTTAAACCGGGTTAAAACAGATAGAACTGGATAGAAACGGTATAAACCGGATAAAACCGGATTGAACCGGTGTAAACCGGTTGAAACCGGATAAAAACGGATTGAAAGGGTTTAAACCCGTTTAAACTGGATAAAACCGGAATGAACTGGATTAAACAGGTCTAAACCGGATAAAACCCGATTGAACAGGCTTAAACTGGTATAAACAGCATAGAACCGGTTTAAACCGGATAAAACCGGATTGAACTGGTTTAAACCGGATAAAACTGGATTGATCCGGTTTAAACCGGTTTAAACAGGATAAAACCGGATTGAACTGGTTTATAAAGATTTAAACCAGATAAAACCGGTTTAAACGGGATAAAACCAAATTGAACCAGTTTAAACCGGATAATAACAGATTGAACCGGTTTAAGCCGGATAAAACCGGTTAAAACCGGATTGAAGCGGTTTAAACCAGTTTAAACCGGATAGAACCGGTTTAAACCGGATAAAATCGGATTGAAGCGGTTTTAAACCGGTTTAAACTGGATAGAACCGGTTTAAACCGGACAGAACCGGGTTTAAACTGGATAGAATCCGTTTAAACCGGATAAAACCGGATGGAACCAGTTTAAACCTGTTTAAACCGGATAAAACCGGATTGAACCGGTTTAAACCGGTTTAAACCAGATAGAACCGGATAGAACCGGTTTAAACCGGATAGTACCGGATAGAACCGGTTTAAACCGGATAAAACCGGATTGAACCGGTTTTAAACCGGTTTAAAGCGGATAAAACCGGATTGAACTGGTTTAAACCGGATAAAACCGGATTGAACCGGTTTAAACCGGTTTCAACCGGATAGAACCGGATTGAACCCGTTTCAACAGGATAAAACTGGATTGAACCTGTCTAAACCGGTTTCAACTGGAGAAAACCGGATTGAACAGGTTTAAACTGGATAAAACCGGATTGACCCAGTTAAAACCGATTTAAACCGGATAAAACCGGATTGAACCGGTTCAAACCGGTTTAAACCAGATAAAACCAAATTGAAACTGTTTAAACCGGATAAAATCAGATTGAACCGGTTTAAAACGGATAAAACCGGATTGAACCAGTTTAAACCCGTTTAAACCAGATGCAAACGGATAGAACCGGTTTAAACCGGATAAAACCGGATTGAACTGGTTTAATCCAGTTAAAACAGGATAGAACAGGATAGAACCAGTTTAATCCGATTTAAAAAGGATAGAACCGGACAGAACCGGTCTAAACGAGATAAAACCGGATTGTACTGGTTTAAACCGGTTTCAACCGGATAAAACCGGATTGAACCTCTTCAAACTGGTTTAAACCGGATAAAACCGGATTAAACCGTTTTAAAGCGGTTTAAACCGGATAAAACCAGATTGAACTAGTTTAAGCCGATTAAAACCGGATTGAACTGGTTTAAATCGGTCTAAACCGGATAAAACCGGCTTAAACTGGATAAAACCAGATTGAACTGGTTTAAACCAGATAAAACCGGATTGAACCGGTTCAAACCCGTTTAAACCGGATAAAACCGGATTGAACCGTTTCAAACCTGTTTTAACCGGATAAAACTGGAATGAACCGGTTTAAACCAGATAGAACCGGATTGAAACGGTTTAAACCGGATAAAACCAGATTGAACCGGTTTAAAACGGATAGAACCGGATAGAAACGGTATAAACCGGATAAAACCGGATTGAACCGGTGTAAACCGGTTGAAACCGGATAAAAACGGATTGAAAGGGTTTAAACCGGTTTAAGCTGGATAAAACCGGAATGAACCGGCTTAAACAGGTCTAAACTGGATAAAACCCGATTGAACAGGCTTAAACTGGTATAAACAGCATAGAACCGGTTTAAACCGGATAAAACCGGATTGAACTGGTCTAAACCGGACAAAACCGGATTGAACTGGTTTCAAACGGTTTAAGCCGGATAAAACCGGATTAAACCGGTTTAAACTGGATAGAACCGGATATAACTGGTTGAAACTGGATAAAACCGGACTGAACCGGTTTAAATCAGTTTAAACTGGATAAACCGGTTTGAATCTGTTAAAACCGGTTTAAACCGGATAAAACCAGATTGAACCGGTTTAAACCGGTTTCAACCGGATAGAACCGGATAGAACCGGATAGGACCGGTTTAAACTGGATAAAACCGGATTGAACCTGTTTAAACCAGTTTAAACTGGAGAAAACCGGATTGAACAGTTTTAAACCCGATAAAACCGGAATGACCCGGTTTAAACCGGTTTAAACCGGATAAAACCGGATTGAACCGGTTCCAACCGGTTTAAAACCGGATAAAACCACATTGAACCAGTTTAAACGGATAAAATCAAATTGAACCGGTTTAAAACGGATAAAACCGGATTGAACCAGTTTAAACCCGTTTAAACCAGATGGAAACGAATTGAACCGGTTTAAACCGGATAAAACCGGATTGAACTGGTTTAACGGGTTAAAACAGGATAGAACAGGATAGAACCAGTTTAAACCGATTTAAACAGGACAGAACCGGATAAAACGAGATAAAACCGGATTGAACCGGTTTAAACTGGTTTAAACCGGATAAAACCGGATTGAACCGGTTCAAACTGGTTTAAACCAGATAAAACCGGATTAAACCGTTTTAAAGCGGTGTAAACCGGATAAAACCAGATTGAACCGGTTTAAGCCGATTAAAACCGTATTGAACTGGTTTAAACTGGTCTAAACCGGATGAAACCGGTTTAAACCGGATAAAACCAGATTGAACCGGTTTAAACCAGATAAAACCGGATTGAACTGGTTTAAACTGGTTTCAACCTGATAGAACCAGATAGAACCGGTTTAAACTGGATAAAACAGGATTGAACCGGTTTAAACCGGATAAAACCGGATTGAACCGTTTCAAACCGGTTTTAACCGGATAAAACCGGAATGAACCGGTTTAAACTGGATAAAACCGGACGGAACCGGTTTAAACCGGATAAAACCGGATTGAACTGTTTCAAACCTGTTTAAAACGGATTAAACCGGATTGAACCGGTTTAAACCGGATAAAATCGGATTGAACCGGTTTAAACTGGATTCAACCGGATAGAACCGGATAGAACCGGTTTAAACTGGATAAAACCGGATTGAACAGGCTTAAACCGGTTTAAACCGGATAAAACCGGATTGAACCGTTTCAAACCGGTTGAAACCGGATAAAACCGGATTGAACCGTTTCAAACCGGTTGAAACCGGATAAAACCGGAATGAACTGGTTTAAACCGGTTTAAACGGATAGAACCGGATAGAAACGGTATAAACCGGATAAAACCGGATTGAACCGGTGTAAACCGGTTGAAACCGGATAAAAACGGATTGAAAGGGTTTAAACCGGTTTAAGCTGGATAAAACCGGAATGAACCGGCTTAAACAGGTCTAAACTGGATAAAACCCGATTGAACAGGCTTAAAACTGGTATAAACAGCATAGAACCGGTTTAAACCGGATAAAACCGGATTGAACTGGTCTAAACCGGACAAAACCGGATTGAACTGGTTTCAAACGGTTTAAGCCGGATAAAACCGGATTAAACCGGTTTAAACTGGATAGAACCGGATATAACTGGTTGAAACTGGATAAAACCGGACTGAACCGGTTTAAATCAGTTTAAACTGGATAAAACAGGATTGAAGCGGATTAAACCAGTTTATACTGGATAAACCGGATTGAATCGCTTAAAACCGGTTTAAACCGGATAAAACCAGATTGAACCGGTTTAAACCGGTTTCAACCGGATAGAACCGGATAGAACCGGTTTAAACCGGATAAAACCGGATTGAAGCGGTTTAAAACCGGTTCAAACCGGATAAAACCAGATTGAAACAGTTTAAACCGGATTGAACCGGATTAAACCGGATAAAACCGGAATGAACTGGTTTAAACTGGTTTAAACCGGAAAAAACGGATTGAACCGGTTTAAACTGGTTAAAACTGATTGAACCGGGTTAAACTGGTTTAAACCGGATAAAACCAGATTGTACCGGTTTAAACCAGATAAAAACGGATAGAACCGTTTTAAACCGGTTTAAACCAGATTGAACCGGATAGAACCGGTTTAAACCGTTTAAAACCGGATTGAACTGGTTTAAACCGGTTTAAACCGGTTCAAACCGGATGAAACAGGAATGAACCGGTTGAAACCGTATAAAACCGGATTGAACCGGTTTAAACCGGTTTCAACCGGATAGAACCAGATAGAACCGGTTCAAACCGGTTTAAACCGGATAAAACCGGATTGAACTGGTTTAAACCGGGTTAAAACAGATAGAACTGGATAGAAACGGTATAAACCGGATAAAACCGGATTGAACCGGTGTAAACCGGTTGAAACCGGATAAAAACGGATTGAAAGGGTTTAAACCCGTTTAAACTGGATAAAACCGGAATGAACTGGATTAAACAGGTCTAAACCGGATAAAACCCGATTGAACAGGCTTAAACTGGTATAAACAGCATAGAACCGGTTTAAACCGGATAAAACCGGATTGAACTGGTTTAAACCGGATAAAACTGGATTGATCCGGTTTAAACCGGTTTAAACAGGATAAAACCGGATTGAACTGGTTTATAAAGATTTAAACCAGATAAAACCGGTTTAAACGGGATAAAACCAAATTGAACCAGTTTAAACCGGATAATAACAGATTGAACCGGTTTAAGCCGGATAAAACCGGTTAAAACCGGATTGAAGCGGTTTAAAACCGGTTTAAACCGGATAGAACCGGTTTAAACCGGATAAAATCGGATTGAAGCGGTTTAAACCGGTTTAAACTGGATAGAACCGGTTTAAACCGGACAGAACCGGGTTAAACTGGATAGAATCCGTTTAAACCGGATAAAACCGGATGGAACCAGTTTAAACCTGTTTAAACCGGATAAAACCGGATTGAACCGGTTTAAACCGGTTTAAACCAGATAGAACCGGATAGAACCGGTTTAAACCGGATAGTACCGGATAGAACCGGTTTAAACCGGATAAAACCGGATTGAACCGGTTTAAACCGGTTTAAAGCGGATAAAACCGGATTGAACTGGTTTAAACCGGATAAAACCGGATTGAACCGGTTTAAACCGGTTTCAACCGGATAGAACCGGATTGAACCCGTTTCAACAGGATAAAACTGGATTGAACCTGTCTAAACCGGTTTCAACTGGAGAAAACCGGATTGAACAGGTTTAAACTGGATAAAACCGGATTGACCCAGTTAAAACCGATTTAAACCGGATAAAACCGGATTGAACCGGTTCAAACCGGTTTAAACCAGATAAAACCAAATTGAAACTGTTTAAACCGGATAAAATCAGATTGAACCGGTTTAAAACGGATAAAACCGGATTGAACCAGTTTAAACCCGTTTAAACCAGATGCAAACGGATAGAACCGGTTTAAACCGGATAAAACCGGATTGAACTGGTTTAATCCAGTTAAAACAGGATAGAACAGGATAGAACCAGTTTAATCCGATTTAAAAAGGATAGAACCGGACAGAACCGGTCTAAACGAGATAAAACCGGATTGTACTGGTTTAAACCGGTTTCAACCGGATAAAACCGGATTGAACCTCTTCAAACTGGTTTAAACCGGATAAAACCGGATTAAACCGTTTTAAAGCGGTTTAAACCGGATAAAACCAGATTGAACTAGTTTAAGCCGATTAAAACCGGATTGAACTGGTTTAAATCGGTCTAAACCGGATAAAACCGGCTTAAACTGGATAAAACCAGATTGAACCGGTTTAAACCAGATAAAACCGGATTGAACCGGTTCAAACCCGTTTAAACCGGATAAAACCGGATTGAACCGTTTCAAACCTGTTTTAACCGGATAAAACTGGAATGAACCGGTTTAAACCAGATAGAACCGGATTGAAACGGTTTAAACCGGATAAAACCAGATTGAACCGGTTTAAAACGGATAGAACCGGATAGAAACGGTATAAACCGGATAAAACCGGATTGAACCGGTGTAAACCGGTTGAAACCGGATAAAAACGGATTGAAAGGGTTTAAACCGGTTTAAGCTGGATAAAACCGGAATGAACCGGCTTAAACAGGTCTAAACTGGATAAAACCCGATTGAACAGGCTTAAACTGGTATAAACAGCATAGAACCGGTTTAAACCGGATAAAACCGGATTGAACTGGTCTAAACCGGACAAAACCGGATTGAACTGGTTTCAAACGGTTTAAGCCGGATAAAACCGGATTAAACCGGTTTAAACTGGATAGAACCGGATATAACTGGTTGAAACTGGATAAAACCGGACTGAACCGGTTTAAATCAGTTTAAACTGGATAAACCGGATTGAATCTGTTAAAACCGGTTTAAACCGGATAAAACCAGATTGAACCGGTTTAAACCGGTTTCAACCGGATAGAACCGGATAGAACCGGTTTAAACCGGATAAAACCGGATTGAAGCGGTTTAAACCGGTTCAAACCGGATAAAACTAGATTGAAACAGTTTAAACCGGATTGAACCGGTTTAAACCGGATAAAACCGGAATGAACTGGTTTAAACCGGTTTAAACCGGAAAAAACGGATTGAACCGGTTTAAACTGGTTAAAACTGATTGAACCGGTTTAAACCGGTTTAAACCGGATAAAACCAGATTGTACCGGTTTAAACCGGATAAAAACGGATAGAACCGTTTTAAACCGGTTTAAACCAGATTGAACCGGATAGAACCGGTTTAAAACCGTTTAAAACCGGATTGAACTGGTTTAAACCGGTTTAAACCGGTTCAAACGGGATGAAACCGGAATGAACCGGTTTAAACCGTATAAAACCGGATTGAACCGGTTTAAACCGGTTTCAACCGGATAGAACCAATTAGAACCGGTTTAAACCGGACAAAACCGGATTGAACTGGTTTCAAACGGTTTAAACCGGATAAAACCGGTTTAAACGGGATAAAACCAAATTGAACCAGTTTAATCCGGATAATACCAGATTGAACCGGTTTAAGCCGGATAAAACCGGATTAAACCGGTTTAAACCGGTTTAAACTGGATAGAACCGGATATAACTGGTTGAAACTGGATAAAACCGGACTGAACTGGTTTAAATCAGTTTAAACTGGATAAAACCGGATTGAAGCGGATTAAACCGTTTGAAACCGGATAGAACCGGTTTAAACCGGATAGAACCTGTCTAAACCGGATAGAACCGGTTTAAACCGGATAGAACCCGTTTAAACCGGTTTAAACCGGATAAAACCAGATTGAACTGGTTTAAACCGGTTTAAAACAGAACCGGATAGAACCGGTTTAAACCAGATACAGCCGGATAGAACCGGTTTAAAACGGATTAAACCGGATTGAACCGGTTTAAACCGGTTTAAAGCGGATAAAACCGGATTCAACTGGTTTAAACCGGATAAAACCGGATTGAACCGGTATAAACCGGTTTCAAGCGGATAGAACCGGATAGAACCGGTTTAAACTGGATAAAACCGGGTTGAACCTGTCTAAACCGGTTTAAACTGGAGAAAACCGGATTGAACAGGTTTAAACTGGATAAAACCGGATTGACACAGTTCAAACCGGTTTAAACCGGATAAAACCAAATTGAAACAGTTTAAACCGGATAAAATCAGATTGAACCGGTTTAAAACGGATAAAACCGAATTGAACTGGTTTAATCCAGTTAAAACAGGACAGAACAGGATAGAACCAGTTTAATCCGATTTAAAAAGGATAGAACCGGATAGAACCGGTCTAAACGAGATAAAACTGGATTGAACCGGTTTAAACTGGTTTAAACCGGATAAAACCGGATTGAACCGGTTCAAACTGGTTTAAACCGGATAAAACCGGATTAAACCATTTGAAAGCGGTTTAAACCGGATAAAACCAGATTGAACCAGGTTAAGCCGATTAAAACCGGATTGAACTGGTTTAAACCGGTCTAAATCGGATAAAACCGGTTTAAACCGGATAAAACCAGATTGAACCGGTTTAAACCAGATAAAACCGGATTGAACCGGTTCAAACCAGTTTAAACCGGATAAAACCGGAGTGAACTGGTTTAAACCGGATAAAAACGCATTGAAACTGTTTAAACCGGATAAAACTGGATTGAACCGTTTCAAACCGGTTTTAAACAGATAAAACCGGAATGAACCGGTTTAAACCGGATAAAACCGGATTGAACCAGTTTAAACCGGTTCAAACTGGATAAAACCGGATTGATCTGGTTTAAACCGGATAAAACCGGATTGAACCGGTTTAAACCGGCTTAAAACAGATAGAACCGAATAGAACCGGTTTAAACCGGATAGACCCGGCTAGAACTGGTTTAAATCGGATAAAACCGGATTGAACCGGTTTAAACCGGTTTAAAGCGGATAAAACCGGATTGAACTGGTATAAACCGGTTTAAAACTGGAGAAAACCGGATTGAAGAGGTTTAAACCGGATAAAACAGGATTGACCCGGTTTAAACCGGTTTAAACCGGATAAAACCGGATTGAACCGGTTCAAACCGGTTTAAACCGGATAAAACCAAATTGAACCAGTTTAAATCAGATAAAATCAGATTGAACTGGTTTAAAACGTATAAAATCGGATTGAACCAGTTTAAACCCTTTTAAACAAGATGGAAACGAATAGAACCAGTTTAAACTGGATAAAACCGGATTGAACTGGTTTAACTGGTTAAAACAGGATAGAACAGGATAGAACCGGTTTAAACCGATTTAAACAGGATAGAAACGGTTTAAAATAGATAAAACCGGATTGAACCGGTTTAAACCGGTTTAAACCGGATAAAACCGGATTGAAACGGTTCAAACTGGTTTAAACCGGATAAAACTGGATTAAACCGTTTTAAAGCGGTTTAAAACGGATAAAACCAGATTGAACCGGTTTAATCCGATTAAAACCGGATTGAACTGGTTTAAACTGGTCTAAACCGGATAAAACTGGTTTAAACCGGATAAAACCAGATTGAACAGGATTAAACCAGATAAAACCGGATTGAACTCGTTTAAACTGGTTTCAACCGGATAGAAACGGATAGAACCGGTTTAAACTGGATAAAACAGGATTGAACCGGTTTAAACCGGATAAAACCGGATTGAACCGTTTCAAACCGGTTTTAACCGGATAAAACCGGGATGAACCGGTTTAAACCGGATAAAACCGGACTGAACCGGTTTAAACCGGATAAAACAGGATTGAACCGTTTCAAACCTGTTTAAACCGGATAAAACCGGATTGAACCTGTTTAAACTGGATAAAACCGGATTGAACCGGTTTAAACTGGTTTCAACCGGATAGAACCAGATAGAACCGGTTTAAACTGGATAAAACCGGATTGAACCGGCTTAAACCGGTTTAAACCGGAGAAAACCGGATTGAACCGGTTCAAACTGGTTTAGACTGGATCAAACCAGATTGAACCGGTTTAAACCGGATAAAACCGGATTGAACCGGCTTAAACCGGTTTGAACCGGATAAAACCGGATTGAACCGGTGTAAACCGCTTGAAACCGGATAAAAACGGATTGAAAGGGTTTAAACCGGTTTAAGCTGGATAAAACCGGAATGAACCGGCTTAAACAGGTCTAAACTGGATAAAACCCTATTGAACAGGCTTAAACTGGTATAAACAGCATAGAACCGGTTTAAACCGGATAAAACCGGATTGAACTGGTCTAAACCGGACAAAACCGGATTGAACTGGTTTCAAACGGTTTAATCCGGATAAAACAAGATTGAACCGGTTTAAAACGGATAAAACCGGATTGAACCAGCTTAAACCGGTTTAAACCGGATAAAACTGGGTTGAATTGGTTTAAACAGGATGAAATCGGATTGAACAGGTTTAAATCGGTTTAAACCGTATAGAACTGGGTAAAACCGGTTGAAACCGTATAAAACCGGAATGAAACGGTTTAAACCGGTTTAAACAGGATAAAACCGGATTGAACTGGTTTATACTGGTTTAAACCGGATAAAACCGGTTTAAACGGGATAAAACCAAATTGAACAAGTTTAATCCGGATAATACCAGATTGAACCGGTTTAAGCCGGATAAAACCTGATTAAACCAGTTTAAACTGGATAGAACCGGATATAACTGGTTGAAACTGGATAAAACCGGACTGAACCGGTTTAAATCAGTTTAAACTGGATAAAACCGGATTGAAGCGGATTAAACCAGTTTATACTGGATAAATCGGATTGAATCGGTTAAAACCGGTTCAAACGGGATGAAACCGGAATGAACCGGTTTAAACCGTATAAAACCGGATTGAACCGGTTGAAACCGGTTTCAACCGGATAGAACCAGATAGAACCGTTTTAAACTGGATAAAAGCGGATTGAACTGGTTAAAGCTGGTTAAAACCGGAGAAAACAGGATGGAACCGGCTTAAACCGGGTGAAACCGGAGATAACCGGATTGAACCGGTTGTAACCGGTTTAAACCGGATATAAACGGATTGAAGCAGTTTAAACCGGTTTAAAACTGATAAAACCGGAATGAACCGGCCTAAACCTGTTTAAACCCGATAGGACCGGTTTAAACCGGATAAAACCGGATTGAACTGGATTAAACTGGTTTAAACCGGATAGAACTGGTTTAAACTGGATAAAACCGATTGAACCGGTTTAAACCGGTTTAAACCGGATAAAACCAGATTGAACCGGTTTTAACCTGAGAAAACCGGATTGAACTGGTTTAAACCGGTTTCAACTGGATAGAACCGGATAGAACCGGTTTAAACTGGATAAAACCGGATTGAAGCAGCTTAAACCGGTTTAAACCGGATAAAACCGGATTGAACTGGTTTAAACCGGATAAAACTGGATTGATCCGGTTTAATCCGGTTTAAACAGGATAAAACCGGATTGAACTGGTTTATACTGGTTTAAACCAGATAAAACCGGTTTAAACGGGACAAAACCAAATTGAACCAGTTTAAACCGGATAATAACAGATTGAACCGGTTTAAGCCGGATAAAACCGGATAAAACCGTATTGAAGCGGTTTAAACCGGATAAAACCGGATTGAAGCGGTTTACACCGGTTTAAAGTGGTTAGAACCGGTTTAAAACGGATAAAACCTGATTGAACCAGTTTAAACCGGGTTAAACCGGATAATACCGGATTGAACCGGTTTAAACCGGATAAAACCAGATTGAAGCTGTTTAAACCGGTTTAAACCAGATAGAACCGGTTTAAACCCGTTTAAACTGGATAAAACCGGATTGCACCTTTTTAAACCGGTTTAAACTGGATAGAAGCGGTTTAAACCGGTTTAAACCGGATAGAAGCGGTTTAAACCGGTTTAAACCGGATAGAACCGGTTTAAACCGGATAAAACCGGATTGAACAAGTTTAAACCGGATAAAACGGGATAGAACCGGTTTAAACCCGTTTAAACCGGATAAAACCGGATTGAACCGGTTTAAACTGGTTTAAACACGATAAAACCGGATTGAACCGGTTTAAACCGGTTTAAACCAGATAGAAACGGATAGAACCGGTTTAAACCAGATAGAACAGGATAGAACCGGTTTAAACCGGATAAAACCGGATTGAACCGGTTTTAACCGTTTTAAAGCGGATAAAACCGGATTGAACCAGTTTAAACCGGATAAAACCGGATTGAACCAGTTTAAACCGGTTTCAACCGGATAGAACCGGATAGGACCGGTTTAAACTGGATAAAACCGGATTGAACCTGTTTAAACCAGTTTAAACTGGAGAAAACCGGATTGAACAGGTTTAAACCCGATAAAACCGGAATGACCCGGTTTAAACCGGTTTAAACCGGATAAAACCGGATTGAACCGGTTCCAACCGGTTTAAACCGGATAAAACCAAATTGAACCAGTTTAAAACGGATAAAATCAAATTGAACCGGTTTAAAACGGATAAAACCGGATTGAACCAGTTTAAACCCGTTTAAACCAGATGGAAACGAATTGAACCGGTTTAAACCGGATAAAACCGGATTGAACTGGTTTAACGGGTTAAAACAGGATAGAACAGGATAGAACCAGTTTAAACCGATTTAAACAGGACAGAACCGGATAAAACGAGATAAAACCGGATTGAACCGGTTTAAACTGGTTTAAACCGGATAAAACCGGATTGAACCGGTTCAAACTGGTTTAAACCAGATAAAACCGGATTAAACCGTTTTAAAGCGGTGTAAACCGGATAAAACCAGATTGAACCGGTTTAAGCCGATTAAAACCGTATTGAACTGGTTTAAACTGGTCTAAACCGGATGAAACCGGTTTAAACCGGATAAAACCAGATTGAACCGGTTTAAACCAGATAAAACCGGATTGAACTGGTTTAAACTGGTTTCAACCTGATAGAACCAGATAGAACTGGTTTAAACTGGATAAAACAGGATTGAACCGGTTTAAACCGGATAAAACCGGATTGAACCGTTTCAAACCGGTTTTAACCGGATAAAACCGGAATGAACCGGTTTAAACTGGATAAAACCGGACGGAACCGGTTTAAACCGGATAAAACCGGATTGAACTGTTTCAAACCTGTTTAAAACGGATTAAACCGGATTGAACCGGTTTAAACCGGATAAAATCGGATTGAACCGGTTTAAACTGGATTCAACCGGATAGAACCGGATAGAACCGGTTTAAACTGGATAAAACCGGATTGAACAGGCTTAAACCGGTTTAAACCGGATAAAACCGGATTGAACCGTTTCAAACCGGTTGAAACCGGATAAAACCGGATTGAACCGTTTCAAACCGGTTGAAACCGGATAAAACCGGAATGAACTGGTTTAAACCGGTTTAAAACGGATAGAACCGGATAGAAACGGTATAAACCGGATAAAACCGGATTGAACCGGTGTAAACCGGTTGAAACCGGATAAAAACGGATTGAAAGGGTTTAAACCGGTTTAAGCTGGATAAAACCGGAATGAACCGGCTTAAACAGGTCTAAACTGGATAAAACCCGATTGAACAGGCTTAAACTGGTATAAACAGCATAGAACCGGTTTAAACCGGATAAAACCGGATTGAACTGGTCTAAACCGGACAAAACCGGATTGAACTGGTTTCAAACGGTTTAAACCGGATAAAACCGGTTTAAACGGGATAAAACCAAATTGAACCAGTTTAATCCAGATAATACCAGATTGAACCGGTTTAAGCCGGATAAAACCGGATTAAACCGGTTTAAACCGGTTTAAACCGGATAGAACCGGATATAACTGGTTGAAACTGGATAAAACCGGACTGAACCGGTTTAAATCAGTTTAAACTGGATAAAACAGGATTGAAGCGGATTAAACCAGTTTATACTGGATAAACCGGATTGAATCGCTTAAAACCGGTTTAAACCGGATAAAACCAGATTGAACCGGTTTAAACCGGTTTCAACCGGATAGAACCGGATAGAACCGGTTTAAACCGGATAAAACCGGATTGAAGCGGTTTAAACCGGTTCAAACCGGATAAAACCAGATTGAAACAGTTTAAACCGGATTGAACCGGTTTAAACCGGATAAAACCGGAATGAACTGGTTTAAACTGGTTTAAACCGGAAAAAACGGATTGAACCGGTTTAAACTGGTTAAAACTGATTGAACCGGGTTAAACTGGTTTAAACCGGATAAAACCAGATTGTACCGGTTTAAACCAGATAAAAACGGATAGAACCGTTTTAAACCGGTTTAAACCAGATTGAACCGGATAGAACCGGTTTAAACCGTTTAAAACCGGATTGAACTGGTTTAAACCGGTTTAAACCGGTTCAAACCGGATGAAACAGGAATGAACCGGTTGAAACCGTATAAAACCGGATTGAACCGGTTTAAAACCGGTTTCAACCGGATAGAACCAGATAGAACCGTTTTAAACTGGATAAAAGCGGATTGAACTGGTTAAAGCTGGTTAAAACCGGAGAAAACAGGATGGAACCGGCTTAAACCGGGTGAAACCGGAGATAACCGGATTGAACCGGTTGTAACCGGTTTAAACCGGATATAAACGGATTGAAGCAGTTTAAACGGTTTAAAACTGATAAAACCGGAATGAACCGGCCTAAACCTGTTTAAACCCGATAGGACCGGTTTTAAACCGGATAAAACCGGATTGAACTGGATTAAACTGGTTTAAACCGGATAGAACTGGTTTAAACTGGATAAAACCGATTGAACCGGTTTAAACCGGTTTAAACCGGATAAAACCAGATTGAACCGGTTTTAACCTGAGAAAACCGGATTGAACTGGTTTAAACCGGTTTCAACTGGATAGAACCGGATAGAACCGGTTTAAACTGGATAAAACCGGATTGAAGCAGCTTAAACCGGTTTAAACGGATAAAACCGGATTGAACTGGTTTAAACCGGATAAAACTGGATTGATCCGGTTTAATCCGGTTTAAACAGGATAAAACCGGATTGAACTGGTTTATACTGGTTTAAACCAGATAAAACCGGTTTAAACGGGACAAAACCAAATTGAACCAGTTTAAACCGGATAATAACAGATTGAACCGGTTTAAGCCGGATAAAACCGGATAAAACCGTATTGAAGCGGTTTAAACCGGATAAAACCGGATTGAAGCGGTTTACACCGGTTTAAAGTGGTTAGAACCGGTTTAAAACGGATAAAACCTGATTGAACCAGTTTAAACCGGGTTAAACCGGATAATACCGGATTGAACCGGTTTAAACCGGATAAAACCAGATTGAAGCTGTTTAAACCGGTTTAAACCAGATAGAACCGGTTTAAACCCGTTTAAACTGGATAAAACCGGATTGCACCTTTTTAAACCGGTTTAAACTGGATAGAAGCGGTTTAAACCGGTTTAAACCGGATAGAAGCGGTTTAAACCGGTTTAAACCGGATAGAACCGGTTTAAACCGGATAAAACCGGATTGAACAAGTTTAAACCGGATAAAACGGGATAGAACCGGTTTAAACCCGTTTAAACCGGATAAAACCGGATTGAACCGGTTTAAACTGGTTTAAACACGATAAAACCGGATTGAACCGGTTTAAACCGGTTTAAACCAGATAGAAACGGATAGAACCGGTTTAAACCAGATAGAACAGGATAGAACCGGTTTAAACCGGATAAAACCGGATTGAACCGGTTTTAACCGTTTTAAAGCGGATAAAACCGGATTGAACCAGTTTAAACCGGATAAAACCGGATTGAACCAGTTTAAACCGGTTTCAACCGGATAGAACCGGATAGGACCGGTTTAAACTGGATAAAACCGGATTGAACCTGTTTAAACCAGTTTAAACTGGAGAAAACCGGATTGAACAGGTTTAAACCCGATAAAACCGGAATGACCCGGTTTAAACCGGTTTAAACCGGATAAAACCGGATTGAACCGGTTCCAACCGGTTTAAACCGGATAAAACCAAATTGAACCAGTTTAAAACGGATAAAATCAAATTGAACCGGTTTAAAACGGATAAAACCGGATTGAACCAGTTTAAACCCGTTTAAACCAGATGGAAACGAATTGAACCGGTTTAAACCGGATAAAACCGGATTGAACTGGTTTAACGGGTTAAAACAGGATAGAACAGGATAGAACCAGTTTAAACCGATTTAAACAGGACAGAACCGGATAAAACGAGATAAAACCGGATTGAACCGGTTTAAACTGGTTTAAACCGGATAAAACCGGATTGAACCGGTTCAAACTGGTTTAAACCAGATAAAACCGGATTAAACCGTTTTAAAGCGGTGTAAACCGGATAAAACCAGATTGAACCGGTTTAAGCCGATTAAAACCGTATTGAACTGGTTTAAACTGGTCTAAACCGGATGAAACCGGTTTAAACCGGATAAAACCAGATTGAACCGGTTTAAACCAGATAAAACCGGATTGAACTGGTTTAAACTGGTTTCAACCTGATAGAACCAGATAGAACTGGTTTAAACTGGATAAAACAGGATTGAACCGGTTTAAACCGGATAAAACCGGATTGAACCGTTTCAAACCGGTTTTAACCGGATAAAACCGGAATGAACCGGTTTAAACTGGATAAAACCGGACGGAACCGGTTTAAACCGGATAAAACCGGATTGAACTGTTTCAAACCTGTTTAAAACGGATTAAACCGGATTGAACCGGTTTAAACCGGATAAAATCGGATTGAACCGGTTTAAACTGGATTCAACCGGATAGAACCGGATAGAACCGGTTTAAACTGGATAAAACCGGATTGAACAGGCTTAAACCGGTTTAAACCGGATAAAACCGGATTGAACCGTTTCAAACCGGTTGAAACCGGATAAAACCGGATTGAACCGTTTCAAACCGGTTGAAACCGGATAAAACCGGAATGAACTGGTTTAAACCGGTTTAAAACGGATAGAACCGGATAGAAACGGTATAAACCGGATAAAACCGGATTGAACCGGTGTAAACCGGTTGAAACCGGATAAAAACGGATTGAAAGGGTTTAAACCGGTTTAAGCTGGATAAAACCGGAATGAACCGGCTTAAACAGGTCTAAACTGGATAAAACCCGATTGAACAGGCTTAAACTGGTATAAACAGCATAGAACCGGTTTAAACCGGATAAAACCGGATTGAACTGGTCTAAACCGGACAAAACCGGATTGAACTGGTTTCAAACGGTTTAAACCGGATAAAACCGGTTTAAACGGGATAAAACCAAATTGAACCAGTTTAATCCAGATAATACCAGATTGAACCGGTTTAAGCCGGATAAAACCGGATTAAACCGGTTTAAACCGGTTTAAACCGGATAGAACCGGATATAACTGGTTGAAACTGGATAAAACCGGACTGAACCGGTTTAAATCAGTTTAAACTGGATAAAACAGGATTGAAGCGGATTAAACCAGTTTATACTGGATAAACCGGATTGAATCGCTTAAAACCGGTTTAAACCGGATAAAACCAGATTGAACCGGTTTAAACCGGTTTCAACCGGATAGAACCGGATAGAACCGGTTTAAACCGGATAAAACCGGATTGAAGCGGTTTAAACCGGTTCAAACCGGATAAAACCAGATTGAAACAGTTTAAACCGGATTGAACCGGTTTAAACCGGATAAAACCGGAATGAACTGGTTTAAACTGGTTTAAACCGGAAAAAACGGATTGAACCGGTTTAAACTGGTTAAAACTGATTGAACCGGGTTAAACTGGTTTAAACCGGATAAAACCAGATTGTACCGGTTTAAACCAGATAAAAACGGATAGAACCGTTTTAAACCGGTTTAAACCAGATTGAACCGGATAGAACCGGTTTAAACCGTTTAAAACCGGATTGAACTGGTTTAAACCGGTTTAAACCGGTTCAAACCGGATGAAACAGGAATGAACCGGTTGAAACCGTATAAAACCGGATTGAACCGGTTTAAACCGGTTTCAACCGGATAGAACCAGATAGAACCGGTTCAAACCGGTTTAAACCGGATAAAACCGGATTGAACTGGTTTAAACCGGGTTAAAACAGATAGAACTGGATAGAAACGGTATAAACCGGATAAAACCGGATTGAACCGGTGTAAACCGGTTGAAACCGGATAAAAACGGATTGAAAGGGTTTAAACCCGTTTAAACTGGATAAAACCGGAATGAACTGGATTAAACAGGTCTAAACCGGATAAAACCCGATTGAACAGGCTTAAACTGGTATAAACAGCATAGAACCGGTTTAAACCGGATAAAACCGGATTGAACTGGTTTAAACCGGATAAAACCGGATTGAACCGGTTTAAACAGGATAAAACCGGATTGAACTGGTTTATAAAGATTTAAACCAGATAAAACCGGTTTAAACGGGATAAAACCAAATTGAACCAGTTTAAACCGGATAATAACAGATTGAACCGGTTTAAGCCGGATAAAACCGGTTAAAACCGGATTGAAGCGGTTTAAACTGGTTTAAACCGGATAGAACCGGTTTAAACCGGATAAAATCGGATTGAAGCGGTTTAAACCGGTTTAAACTGGATAGAACCGGTTTAAACCGGACAGAACCGGGTTAAACTGGATAGAATCCGTTTAAACCGGATAAAACCGGATGGAACCAGTTTAAACCTGTTTAAACCGGATAAAACCGGATTGAACCGGTTTAAACCGGTTTAAACCAGATAGAACCGGATAGAACCGGTTTAAACCGGATAGTACCGGATAGAACCGGTTTAAACCGGATAAAACCGGATTGAACCGGTTTAAACCGGTTTAAAGCGGATAAAACCGGATTGAACTGGTTTAAACCGGATAAAACCGGATTGAACCGGTTTAAACCGGTTTCAACCGGATAGAACCGGATTGAACCCGTTTCAACAGGATAAAACTGGATTGAACCTGTCTAAACCGGTTTCAACTGGAGAAAACCGGATTGAACAGGTTTAAACTGGATAAAACCGGATTGACCCAGTTAAAACCGATTTAAACCGGATAAAACCGGATTGAACCGGTTCAAACCGGTTTAAACCAGATAAAACCAAATTGAAACTGTTTAAACCGGATAAAATCAGATTGAACCGGTTTAAAACGGATAAAACCGGATTGAACCAGTTTAAACCCGTTTAAACCAGATGCAAACGGATAGAACCGGTTTAAACCGGATAAAACCGGATTGAACTGGTTTAATCCAGTTAAAACAGGATAGAACAGGATAGAACCAGTTTAATCCGATTTAAAAAGGATAGAACCGGACAGAACCGGTCTAAACGAGATAAAACCGGATTGTACTGGTTTAAACCGGTTTCAACCGGATAAAACCGGATTGAACCTCTTCAAACTGGTTTAAACCGGATAAAACCGGATTAAACCGTTTTAAAGCGGTTTAAACCGGATAAAACCAGATTGAACTAGTTTAAGCCGATTAAAACCGGATTGAACTGGTTTAAATCGGTCTAAACCGGATAAAACCGGCTTAAACTGGATAAAACCAGATTGAACCGGTTTAAACCAGATAAAACCGGATTGAACCGGTTCAAACCCGTTTAAACCGGATAAAACCGGATTGAACCGTTTCAAACCTGTTTTAACCGGATAAAACTGGAATGAACCGGTTTAAACCAGATAGAACCGGATTGAAACGGTTTAAACCGGATAAAACCAGATTGAACCGGTTTAAAACGGATAGAACCGGATAGAAACGGTATAAACCGGATAAAACCGGATTGAACCGGTGTAAACCGGTTGAAACCGGATAAAAACGGATTGAAAGGGTTTAAACCGGTTTAAGCTGGATAAAACCGGAATGAACCGGCTTAAACAGGTCTAAACTGGATAAAACCCGATTGAACAGGCTTAAACTGGTATAAACAGCATAGAAACGGTTTAAACCGGATAAAACCGGATTGAACTGGTCTAAACCGGACAAAACCGGATTGAACTGGTTTCAAACGGTTTAAGCCGGATAAAACCGGATTAAACCGGTTTAAACTGGATAGAACCGGATATAACTGGTTGAAACTGGATAAAACCGGACTGAACCGGTTTAAATCAGTTTAAACTGGATAAACCGGATTGAATCTGTTAAAACCGGTTTAAACCGGATAAAACCAGATTGAACCGGTTTAAACCGGTTTCAACCGGATAGAACCGGATAGAACCGGTTTAAACCGGATAAAACCGGATTGAAGCGGTTTAAACCGGTTCAAACCGGATAAAACTAGATTGAAACAGTTTAAACCGGATTGAACCGGTTTAAACCGGATAAAACCGGAATGAACTGGTTTAAACCGGTTTAAACCGGAAAAAACGGATTGAACCGGTTTAAACTGGTTAAAACTGATTGAACCCGTTTAAACCGGTTTAAACCGGATAAAACCAGATTGTACCGGTTTAAACCGGATAAAAACGGATAGAACCGTTTTAAACCGGTTTAAATCAGATTGAACCGGATAGAACCGGTTTAAACCGTTTAAAACCGGATTGAACTGGTTTAAACCGGTTTAAACCGGTTCAAACGGGATGAAACCGGAATGAACCGGTTTAAACCGTATAAAACCGGATTGAACCGGTTTAAACCGGTTTCAACCGGATAGAACCAATTAGAACCGGTTTAAACCGGACAAAACCGGATTGAACTGGTTTCAAACGGTTTAAACCGGATAAAACCGGTTTAAACGGGATAAAACCAAATTGAACCAGTTTAATCCGGATAATACCAGATTGAACCGGTTTAAGCCGGATAAAACCGGATTAAACCGGTTTAAACCGGTTTAAACTGGATAGAACCGGATATAACTGGTTGAAACTGGATAAAAACGGACTGAACTGGTTTAAATCAGTTTAAACTGGATAAAACCGGATTGAAGTGGATTAAACCAGTTTATACTGGATAAACCGGATTGAATTGGTTAAAACCGGTTTAAACCGGATAAAACCAGATTGAAACGGTTTAAACCGGTTTAAACCGGATAGAACCGGTTTAAACCGGATAAAATCGGATTGAAGCGGTTTAAACCGGTTTAAACCGGATAAAACCGGATTGAAGCGGTTTAAACCGGTTTAAACCGGATAGAACCGGTTTAAACCGGATAGAACCGGTTTAAACTGGATAGAATCCGTTTAAACCGGATAAAACCGGATGGAACCAGTTTAAACCGGATAAAACCGGATTGAACCGGTTTAAACCGGTTTAAACCAGATAGAACCGGATAGAATCGGTTTAAACCGGATAGAACCGGATAGAACCGGTTTAAACCGGATAAAACAGGATTGAACCGGTTTAAACCGGTTTAAACTGGAGAAAACCGGATTGAACAGGTTTAAACTGGATAAAACCGGATTGACCCAATTTAAACCAGTTTAAACCGGATAAAACCGGATTGAACCGGTTCAAACCGGTTTAAACCAGATAAAACCAAATTGAAACTGTTTAAACCGGATAAAATCAGATTGAACCAGTTTAAAACGGATAAAACCGGATTGAACCAGTTTAAACCCGTTTAAACCAGATGCAAACGGATAGAACCGGTTTAAACCGGATAAAACCGGATTGAACTGGTTTAATCCAGTTAAAACAGGATAGAACAGGATAGAACCAGTTTAATCCGACTTAAAAAGGATAGAACCGGACAGAACCGGTCTAAACGAGATAAAACCGGATTGAACTGGTTTAAACCGGTTTAAACCAGATAAAACCGGATTGAACCAGTTTAAACCGGTTTAAACTGGATAAAACCGGATTGATCCGGTTTAAACCGGATAAAACCGGATTGAACCGGTTTAAACCGGCTTAAAACAGATAGAACCGGATAGAACCGGTTTAAACCGGATAGAACCGGCTAGAACCGGTTTAAATCGGATAAAACCGGATTGAACCGGTTTAAAGCGGATAAAACCGGATTGAACTGGTATAAACCGGTTTAAACTGGAGAAAACCGGATTGAAGAGGTTTAAACCGGATAAAACCGGATTGACCCTGTTTAAACCGGTTTAAACTGGATAAAACCGGATTGAAGCGGTTCAAACCGGTTTAAATCGGATAAAACCAAATTGAACCAGTTTAAATCAGATAAAATCAGATTGAACTGGTTAAAAACGTACAAAATCGGATTGAACCAGTTTAAACCCTTTTAAACCAGATGGAAACGAATAGAACCAGTTTAAACTGGATAAAACCGGATTGAACTGGTTTAACTGGTTAAAACAGGATAGAACAGGATAGAACCGTTTTAAACCGATTTAAACAGGATAGAACCGGATGGAACCGGTTTAAACTAGATAAAAACGGATTGAACCGGTTTAAACCGGTTTAAACGGGATAAAACCGGATTGAAACGGTTCAAACTGGTTTAAACCGGATAAAACTGGATTAAACCATTTTAAAGCGGTTTAAAACGGATAAAACCAGATTGAACCGGTTTAATCCGATTAAAACCGGATTGAACTGGTTTAAACTGGTCTAAACCGGATAAAACTGGTTTAAACCGGATAAAACCAGATTGAACCGGATTAAACCAGATAAAACCGGATTGAACTGGTTTAAACTGGTTTCAACCGGATAGAACCGGATAGAAGCGGTTTAAACTGGATAAAACAGGATTGAACCGGTTTAAACCGGATAAAACCGGATTGGACCGTTTCAAACCGGTTTTAACCCAATAAAACCGGAATGAACTGGTTTAAACCGGATAAAACCGGATTGAACCGGTTTAAACTGGTTTCAACCGGATAGAACCGGATAGAACCGGTTTAAACTGGATAAAACCGGATTGAACCGGCTTAAACCGGTTTAAACCGGATAAAACCGGATTGAACCGGTTCAAACTGGTTTAAACCGGAACAAACCAGATTGAACCGGTTTAAACCGGATAAAACCGGATTGAACCGGCTTAAACCGGTTTAAACCGGATAAAACCGAATTGAACCGGCTTAAACCGGTTTAACCGGATAAAACCGGATTGAACCGGTTCAAACCGGTTGAAACCGGATAAAACCGGATGGAACCGTTTCAAACCGGTTGAAACCGGATAAAACCGGAATGAACTGGTTTAAACCGGTTGAAAACGGATAGAACCGGATAGAAACGGTATAAACCGGATAAAACCGGATTGAACCGGTGTAAACCGGTTGAAACCGGATAAAAACGGATTGAAAGGGTTTAAACCGGTTTAAGCTGGATAAAACCGGAATGAACCGGCTTAAACAGGTCTAAACTGGATAAAACCCGATTGAACAGGCTTAAACTGGTATAAACAGCATAGAACCGGTTTAAACCGGATAAAACCGGATTGAACTGGTCTAAACCGGACAAAACCGGATTGAACTGGTTTCAAACGGTTTAAACCGGATAAAACAAGATTGAACCGGTTTAAACCGGATAAAACTGGAATGAACTGGTTTAAACTGGTTCAAACCGGAAAAAACGGATTGAACCGGTTTAAACTGGTTAAAACTGATTGAACCGGGTTAAACCGGTTTAAACCGGATAAAACCAGATTGTACCGGTTTAAACCGGATAAAAACGGATAGAACCGGTTTAAACCGGTTTAAACCAGATTGAACCGGATTGAACCGGTTTAAACCGGTTTCAACCGGATAGAACTGGATAGAACCCGTTTAAACGGGATAAAACCGGATTGAAGCGGTTTAAACTGGTTAAAACCGGATAAAACCAGATTGAAACGGTTTAAACCGGATTGAAACGGCTTAAACCGGATAAAAGTGGAATGAACTAGTTTAAACCGGTTTAAACCGGAAAAAACGGATTGAACCGGTTTAAACTGGATAAAACCGGATAGAACCGGTTTAATCCGGTTTAAACCAGATAAAAACCGATTGAACCGGTTTAAACCGGTTTAAACCGGATAAAACCGGATTGAAGCGGTTTAAACCGGTTTAAACCGGATAGAACCGGTTTAAACCGGATAAAACTGGACTGAACCAGTTTAAACCGGTTTAAACCAGATAAAACCGGATTGATTCGGTTTAAACCGGATAAAACCGGATTGAACCGTTTTAAACCGGCTTAAACCAGATAGAACCGGATAGAACCGGTTTAAACCGGATAAAACTGGATTGAACCGGTTTAAACCGGTTTAAAGCGGATAAAACCGGATTGAACTGGTATAAACCGGTTTAAACCGGATAGAACCGGATAGAACCGGTTTAAACCGGATAAAACCGGATTGAAGCGGTTTAAACCGGTTTAAACCGGATAAAACCGGATTGAAGCGGATTAAACCGTTTGAAACCGGATAGAACCGGTTTAAACCGGATAGAACCGGTTTAAACCGGATAGAACCTGTTTAAACCGGATAGAACCGGTTTAAACCGGATAAAACCAGATTGAACTTGTTTAAACCAGTTTAAAACAGATAGAACCAGATAGAACCGATTTAAACCAGATACAACCGGATAGAACCGGTTTAAACCGGATTAAACCGGATTGAACCGGTTTAAACCGGTTTAAAGCGGATAAAACCGGATTCAACTGGTTTAAACCGGATAAAACCGGATTGAACCGGTTTAAACCGGTTTCAAGCGGATAGAACCGGATAGAACCGGTTTAAACTGGATAAAACCGGGTTGAACCTGTCTAAACCGGTTTAAACTGGAGAAAACCGGATTGAACAGGTTTAAACTGGATAAAACCGGATTGACACAGTTCAAACCGGTTTAAACCGGATAAAACCAAATTGAAAGAGTTTAAACCGGATAAAATCAGATTGAACCGGTTTAAAACGGATAAAACCGAATTGAACTGGTTTAATCCAGTGAAAACAGGACAGAACAGGATAGAACCAGTTTAATCCGATTTAAAAAGGATAGAACCGGATAGAACCGGTCTAAACGAGATAAAACTGGATTGAACCGGTTTAAACTGGTTTAAACCGGATAAAACCGGATTGAACCGGTTCAAACTGGTTTAAACCGGATAAAACCGGATTAAACCATTTGAAAGCGGTTTAAACCGGATAAAACCAGATTGAACCAGGTTAAGCCGATTAAAACCGGATTGAACTGGTTTAAACCGGTCTAAATCGGATAAAACCGGTTTAAACCGGATAAAACCAGATTGAACCAGTTTAAACCAGATAAAACCGGATTGAACCGGTTCAAACCGGTTTAAACCGGATAAAACCGGAGTGAACTGGTTTAAACCGGATAAAAACGCATTGAACCTGTTTAAACCGGATAAAACTGGATTGAACCGTTTCAAACCGGTTTTAAACAGATAAAACCGGAATGAACCGGTTTAAACCGGATAAAACCGGATTGAACCAGTTTAAACCGGTTCAAACTGGATAAAACCGGATTGATCTGGTTTAAACCGGATAAAACCGGATTGAACCGGTTTAAACCGGCTTGAAACAGATAGAACCGGATAGAACCGGTTTAAACCGGATAGACCCGGCTAGAACTGGTTTAAATCGGATAAAACCGGATTGAACCGGTTTAAACCGGTTTAAAGCGGATAAAACCGGATTGAACTGGTATAAACCGGTTTAAACTGGAGAAAACCGGATTGAAGAGGTTTAAACCGGATAAAACAGGATTGACCCGGTTTAAACCGGTTTAAACCGGATAAAACCGGATTGAACCGGTTCAAACCGGTTTAAACCGGATAAAACCAAATTGAACCAGTTTAAATCAGATAAAATCAGATTGAACTGGTTTAAAACGTATAAAATCGGATTGATCCAGTTTAAACCCTTTTAAACAAGATGGAAACGAATAGAACCAGTTTAAACTGGATAAAACCGGATTGAACTGGTTTAACTGGTTAAAACAGGATAAAACAGGATAGAACCGGTTTAAACCGATTTAAACAGGATAGAACCGGATAGAACCGGTTTAAAATAGATAAAACCGGATTGAACCGGTTTAAACAGGTTTAAACCGGATAAAACCGGATTGAAACGGTTCAAACTGGTTTAAACCGGATAAAACTGGATTAAACCATTTTAAAGCGGTTTAAAACGGATAAAACCAGATTGAACCGGTTTAATCCGATTAAAACCGGATTGAACTGGTTTAAACTGGTCTAAACCGGATAAAACTGGTTTAAACCGGATAAAACCAGATTGAACCGGATTAAACCAGATAAAACCGGATTGAACTGGTTTAAACTGGTTTCAACCGGATAGAAACGGATAGAACCGGTTTAAACTGGATAAAACAGGATTGAACCGGTTTAAACCGGATAAAACCGGATTGAACCATTTCAAACCGGTTTTAACTGGATAAAACCGGGATGAACAGGTTTAAACCGGATAAAACCGGACTGAACCGGTTTAAAACGGATAAAATCAGATTGAACCGTTTCAAACCTGTTTAAACCGGATAAAACCGGATTGAACCGGTTTAAACTGGATAAAACCGGATTGAACCGGTTTAAACTGGTTTCAACCCGATAGAACCGGATAGAACCGGTTTAAACTGGATAAAACCGGATTGAACCGGCTTAAACCAGTTTAAACCGGAGAAAACCGGATTGAACCGGTTCAAACTGGTTTAGACCGGATCAAACCAGATTGAACCGGTTTAAACCGGATAAAACCGGATTGAACCGGCTTAAACCGGTTTGAACCGGATAAAACCGGATAGAACCGGTTCAAACCGGTTGAAACCGGATAAAACCGGATTGAACCGTTTCAAACCAGTTGAAACTGGATAAAACCGGAATGAACTGGTTTAAACCGGTTTAATACGGATAGAACCGGATAGAAACGGTATAAACCGGATAGAACCGGATTGAACTGGTGTAAACCGGTTGAAACCGGATAAAAACGGATTGAAAGGGTTTAAACCGGTTTAAGCTGGATAAAACCGGAATGAACCGGCTTAAACAGGTCTAAACTGGATAAAACCCGATTGAACAGGCTTAAACTGGTATAAACAGCATAGAACCGGTTTAAACCGGATAAAACCGGATTGAACTGGTCTAAACCGGACAAAACCGGATTGAACTGGTTTCAAACGGTTTAATCCGGTTAAAACAAGATTGAACCGGTTTAAAACGGATAAAACCAGATTGAACCAGCTTAAACCGGTTTAAACCGGATAAAACTGGGTTGAATTGGTTTAAACAGGATGAAATCGGATTGAACAGGTTTAAATCGGTTTAAACCGTATAGAACTGGGTAAAACCGGTTGAAACCGGATAAAACCGGAATGAAACGGTTTAAACCGGTTTAAACAGGATAAAACCGGATTGAACCTGTTTAAACCGGTTTAAACTGGAGAAAACCGGATTGAACAGGTTTAAACCGGATAAAACCGGATTGAACCGGTTCAAACCGGTTTAAACCGGATAAAACCAAATTGAACCAGTTTAAACCGGATAAAATCAAATTGAACCGGTTTAAAACGGATAAAACCGGATTGAACCAGTTTAAACCCGTTTAAACCAGATGGAAACGAATTGAACCGGTTTAAACCGGATAAAACCGGATTGAACTGGTTTAACGGGTTAAAACAGGATAGAACAGGATAGAACCAGTTTAAACCGATTTAAACAGGACAGAACCGGATAAAACGAGATAAAACCGGATTGAACCGGTTCAAACTGGTTTAAACCAGATAAAACCGGATTAAACCGTTTTAAAGCGGTGTAAACCGGATAAAACCAGATTGAACCGGTTTAAGCCGATTAAAACCGTATTGAACTGGTTTAAAGTGGTCTAAACCGGATTAAACCGGTTTAAACCGGATAAAACCAGATTGAACCGGTTTAAACCAGACAAAACCGGATTGAACTGGTTTAAACTGGTTTCAACCTGATAGAACCGGATAGAACCGGTTTAAACTGGATAAAACAGGATTGAACCGGTTTAAACCGGATAAAACCGGATTGAACCGTTTCAAACCGGTTTTAACCGGATAAAACCGGAATGAACCGGTTTAAACCGGATAAAACCGGACGGAACCGGTTTAAACCGGATAAAACCGGATTGAACTGTTTCAAACCTGTTTAAAACGGATTAAACCGGATTGAACCGGTTTAAACCGGATAAAATCTGATTGAACCGGTTTAAACTGGATTCAACTGGATAGAACCGGATAGAACCGGTTTAAATTGGATAAAACCGGATTGAACCGGCTTAAACCGGTTTAAACCGGATAAAACCGGATTGAACCGTTTCAAACCGGTTGAAACCGGATAAAACCGGATTGAACCGTTTCAAACCGGTTGAAACCGGATAAAACCAGAATGAACTGGTTTAAACCGGTTTAAAACGGATAGAACCGGATAGAAACGGTATAAACCGGATAAAACCGGATTGAACCGGTGTAAACCGGTTGAAACCGGATAAAAACGGATTGAAAGGGTTTAAACCGGTTTAAGCTGGATAAAACCGGAATGAACCGGCTTAAACAGGTCTAAACTGGATAAAACCCGATTGAACAGGCTTAAACTGGTATAAACAGCATAGAACCGGTTTAAACCGGATAAAACCGGATTGAACTGGTCTAAACCGGACAAAACCGGATTGAACTGGTTTCAAACGGTTTAAGCCGGATAAAACCGGATTAAACCAGTTTAAACTGGATAGAACCGGATATAACTGGTTGAAACTGGATAAAACCGGATTGAAGCGGATTAAACCAGTTTATACTGGATAAACCGGATTGAATCGGTTAAAACCGGTTTAAACCAGATAAAACCAGATTGAACCGGTTTAAACCGGTTTCAACCGGATAGAACCGGATAGAACCGGTTTAAACCGGATAAAACCGGATTGAAGCGGTTTAAACCGGTTCAAACCGGATAAAACCAGATTGAAACAGTTTAAACCAGATTGAACCGGTTTAAACCGGATAAAACCGGAATGAACTGGTTTAAACCGGTTTAAACCGGAAAAAACGGATTGAACCGGTTTAAACCGGTTAAAACTGATTGAACCGGTTTAAACCGGTTTAAACCGGATAAAACCAGATTGTACCGGTTTAAACCGGATAAAAACGGATAGAACCGTTTTAAACCGGTTTAAACCAGATTGAACCCGATAGAACCGGTTTAAACCGTTTAAAACCGGATTGAACTGGTTTAAACCGGTTTAAACCGGTTCAAACGGGATGAAACCGGAATGAACCGGTTTAAACCGTATAAAACCGGATTGAACCTGTTTAAACCGGTTTCAACCGGATAGAACCAATTAGAACCGGTTTAAACCGGACAAAACCGGATTGAACTGGTTTCAAACGGTTTAAACCGGATAAAACCGGTTTAAACGGGATAAAACCAAATTGAACCAGTTTAATCCGGATAATACCAGATTGAACCGGTTTAAGCCAGATAAAACCGGATTAAACCGGTTTAAACCGGTTTAAACTGGATAGAACCGGATATAACTGGTTGAAACTGGATAAAACCGGACTGAACCGGTTTAAATCAGTTTAAACTGGATAAAACCGGATTGAAGCGGATTAAACCAGTTTATACTGGATAAACCGGATTGAATTGGTTAAAACCGGTTTAAACCGGATAAAACCAGATTGAACCGGTTTAAACCGGTTTAAACCGGATAGAACCGGTTTAAACCGGATAAAATCGGATTGAAGCGGTTTAAACCGGTTTAAACCGTATAAAACCGGATTGAAGCGGTTTAAACCGGTTTAAACCGGATAGAACCGGTTTAAACCGGATAGAACCGGTTTAAACTGGATAGAATCCGTTTAAACCAGATAAAACCGGATGGAACCAGTTTAAACCGGATAAAACCGGATTGAACCGGTTTAAACCGGTTTAAACCAGATAGAACCGGATAGAATCGGTTTAATCCGGATAGAACCGGATAGAACCGGTTTAAACCGGATAAAACAGGATTGAACCGGTTTAAACCGGTTTAAAGCGGATAAAACCGGATTGAACTGGTTTAAACCGGATAAAACCGGATTGAACCGGTTTAAACCGGTTTCAACCGGATAGAACCGGATTGAACCCGTTTAAACAGGATAAAACCGGATTGAACCTGTCTAAACCGGTTTAAACTGGAGAAAACCGGATTGAACAGGTTTAAACTGGATAAAACCGGATTGACCCAATTTAAACCAGTTTAAACCGGATAAAACCGGATTGAACCGGTTCAAACCGGTTTAAACCAGATAAAACCAAATTGAAACTGTTTAAACCGGATAAAATCAGATTGAACCAGTTTAAAACGGATAAAACCGGATTGAACCAGTTTAAACCCGTTTAAACCAGATGCAAATGGATAGAACCGGTTTAAACCGGATAAAACCGGATTGAACTGGTTTAATCCAGTTAAAACAGGATAGAACAGGATAGAACCAGTTTAATCCGATTTAAAAAGGATAGAACTGGACAGAACCGGTCTAAACGAGATAAAACCGGATTGAACTGGTTTAAACCGGTTTAAACCAGATAAAACCGGATTGAACCAGTTTAAACCGGTTTAAACCGGATAAAACCGGATTGATCCGGTTTAAACCGGATAAAACCGGATTGAACCGGTTTAAACCGGCTTAAAACAGATAGAACCGTATAGAACTGGTTTAAACCGGATAGAACCGGCTAGAACCGGTTTAAATCGGATAAAACCGGATTGAACCGGTTTAAAGCGGATAAAACCGGTTGAACTGGTATAAACCGGTTTAAACTGGAGAAAACCGGATTGAAGAGGTTTAAACCGGATAAAACCGGATGGACCCTGTTTAAACCGGTTTAAACCGGATAAAACCGGATTGAAGCGGTTCAAACCGGTTTAAATCGGATAAAACCAAATTGAACCAGTTTAAATCAGATAAAATCAGATTGAACTGGTTAAAAACGTACAAAATCGGATTGAACCAGTTTAAACCCTTTTAAACCAGATGGAAACGAATAGAACCAGTTTAAACTGGATAAAACCGGATTGAACTGGTTTAACTGGTTAAAACAGGATAGAACAGGATAGAACCGGTTTAAACCGATTTAAACAGGATAGAACCGGATAGAACCGGTTTAAACTAGATAAAAACGGATTGAACCGGTTTAAACCGGTTTAAACTGGATAAAACCGGATTGAAACGGTTCAAACTGGTTTAAACCGGATAAAACTGGATTAAACCGTTTTAAAGCAGTTTAAAACGGATAAAACCAGATTGAACCGGTTTAATTCGATTAAAACCGGATTGAACTGGTTTAAACTGGTCTAAACCGGATAAAACTGGTTTAAACCGGATAAAACCAGATTGAACCGGATTAAACCAGATAAAAACGGATTGAACTGGTTTAAACTGGTTTCAACCGGATAGAACCGGATAGAACCGGTTTAAACTGGATAAAACAGGATTGAACCGGTTTAAACCGGATAAAACCGGATTGGACCGTTTCAAACCGGTTTTAACCGGATAAAACCGGAATGAACCGGTTTAAACCGGATAAAACCGGATTGAACCGGTTTAAACTGGTTTCAACCGGATAGAACCGGATAGAACCGGTTTAAACTGCATAAAACCGGATTGAACCGGCTTACACCGGTTTAAACCGGATAAAACCGGATTGAACCGGTTCAAACTGGTTTAAACCGGAACAAACCAGATTGAACCGGTTTAAACCGGATAAAACCGGATTGAACCGGCTTAAACCGGTTTAAACTGGATAAAACCGGATTGAACCGGCTTAAACCGGTTTAACCGGATAAAACCGGATTGAACCGGTTCAAACCGGTTGAAACCGGATAAAACCGGATGGAACCGTTTCAAACCGGTTGAAACCGGATAAAACCGGAATGAACTGGTTTAAACCGGTTTAAAACGGATAGAACCGGATAGAAACGGTATAAACCGGATAAAACCGGATTGAACCGGTGTAAACCGCTTGAAACCGGATAAAAACGGATTGAAAGGGTTTAAACCGGTTTAAGCTGGATAAAACCGGAATGAACCGGCTTAAACAGGTCTAAACTGGATAAAATCCGATTGAACAGGCTTAAACTGATATAAACAGCATAGAACCGGTTTAAACCGGATAAAACCGGATTGAACTGGTCTAAACCGGACAAAACCGGATTGAACTGGTTTCAAACGGTTTAAACCGGATAAAACAAGATTGAACCGGTTTAAACCGGATAAAACCGGAATGAACTGGTTTAAACTGGTTCAAACCGGAAAAAACGGATTGAACCGGTTTAAACTGGTTAAAACTGATTGAACCGGGTTAAACCGGTTTAAACCGGATAAAACCAGATTGTACCGGTTTAAACCGGATAAAAACGGATAGAACCGGTTTAAACCGGTTTAAACCAGATTGAACCGGATAGAACCGGTTTAAACCGTTTAAAACCGGATTGAAACAGTTCAAACCAGATAGAACCGGATAGAACCGGTTTAAACCGGATAAAACCGGATTGAACTGGTGTAAACCGGATAAAACCGGATTGAACCGGTTTAAACCGGTTTCAACCGGATAGAACTGGATAGAACCCGTTTAAACCGGATAAAACCGGATTGAAGCGGTTTAAACTGGTTAAAACCGGATAAAACCAGATTGAAACGGTTTAAACCGGATTGAAATGGCTTAAACCGGATAAAAGTGGAATGAACTAGTTTAAACCGGTTTAAACCGGAAAAAACGGATTGAACCGGTTTAAACTGGATAAAAACGGATAGAACCGGTTTAATCCGGTTTAAACCAGATAAAAACCGATTGAACCGGTTTAAACCGGTTTAAACCGGATAAAACCGGATTGAAGCAGTTTAAACCGGTTTAAACCGGATAGAACCGGTTTAAACCGGATAGAACCGGTTTAAACCGGATAGAACCGGTTTAAACCGGATAAAACTGGACTGAACCAGTTTAAACCGGTTTAAACCAGATAAAACCGGATTGATTCGGTTTAAACCGGATAAAACCGGATTGAACCGGTTTAAACCGGCTTAAACCAGATAGAACCGGATAGAACCGGTTTAAACCGGATAATACTGGATTGAACCGGTTTAAACCGGTTTAAGGCGGATAAAACCGGATTGAACTGGTATAAACCGGTTTAAACCGGATAGAACCGGATAGAACCGGTTTAAACCGGATAAAACCGGATTGAAGCGGTTTAAACCGGTTTAAACCGGATAAAACCGGATTGAAGCGGATTAAACCGTTTGAAACCGGATAGAACCGGTTTAAACAGGATAAAACCGGTTTAAACCGGATAGAACCTGTTTAAACCGGATAGAACCGGATTAAACCGGATAGAACCCGTTTAAACCGGATTGAACCAGTTTAAACCGGTTTAAACCGGAAAAAACCAGATTGAACTGGTTTAAACCGGTTTAAAACAGAACCGGATAGAACCGGTTTAAACCAGATACAACCGGATAGAACCGGTTTAAACCGGATTAAACTGGATTGAACCGGTTTAAACCGGTTTAAAGCGGATAAAACCGCATTCAACTGGTTTAAACCGGATAAAACCGGATTGAACCGGTATAAACCGGTTTCAAGCGGATAGAACCGGATAGAACCGGTTTAAACTGGATAAAACCGGGTTGAACCTGTCTAAACCGGTTTAAACTGGAGAAAACCGGATTGAACAGGTTTAAACTGGATAAAACCGGATTGACACAGTTCAAACCGGTTTAAACCGGATAAAACCAAATTGAAACAGTTTAAACCGGATAAAATCAGATTGAACCGGTTTAAAACGGATAAAACCGAATTGAACTGGTTTAATCCAGTTAAAACAGGACAGAACAGGATAGAACCAGTTTAATCCGATTTAAAAAGGATAGAACCGGATAGAACCGGTCTAAACGAGATAAAACTGGATTGAACCGGTTTAAACTGGTTTAAACCGGATAAAACCGGATTGAACCGGTTCAAACTGGTTTAAACCGGATAAAACCGGATTAAACCATTTGAAAGCGGTTTAAACCGGATAAAACCAGATTGAACCAGGTTAAGCCGATTAAAACCGGATTGAACTGGTTTAAACCGGTCTAAATCGGATAAAACCGGTTTAAACCGGATAAAACCAGATTGAACCGGTTTAAACCAGATAAAACCGGATTGAACCGGTTCAAACCGGTTTAAACAGGATAAAACCGGAGTGAACTGGTTTAAACCGGATAAAAACGCATTGAACCTGTTTAAACCGGATAAAACTGGATTGAACCGTTTCAAACCGGTTTTAAACAGATAAAACCGGAATGAACCGGTTTAAACCGGATAAAACTGGAATGAACTGGTTTAAACCGGTTTAAACCGGAAAAAACGGATTGAACCGGTTTAAACTGGTTAAAACTGATTGAACCGGTTTAAACCGGTTTAAACCGGATAAAACCAGATTGTACCGGTTTAAACCGGATAAAAACGGATAGAACCGTTTTAAACCGGTTTAAACCAGATTGAACCGGATAGAACCGGTTTAAACCGTTTAAAACCGGATTGAACTGGTTTAAACCGGTTTAAACCGGTTCAAACGGGATGAAACCGGAATGAACCGGTTTAAACCGTATAAAACCGGATTGAACCGGTTTAAACCGGTTTCAACCGGATAGAACCAATTAGAACCAGTTTAAACCGGACAAAACCGGATTGAACTGGTTTCAAACGGTTTAAACCGGATAAAACCGGTTTAAACGGGATAAAACCAAATTGAACCAGTTTAATACGGATAATACCAGATTGAACCGGTTTAAGCCGGATAAAACCGGATTAAACCGGTTTAAACCGGTTTAAACTGGATAGAACCGGATATAACTGGTTGAAACTGGATAAAACCGGACTGAACAGGTTTAAATCAGTTTAAACTGGATAAAACCGGATTGAAGCGGATTAAACCAGTTTATACTGGATAAACCGGATTGAATTGGTTAAAAGCGGTTTAAACCGGATAAAACCAGATTGAACCGGTTTAAACCGGTTTAAACCGGATAGAACCGGTTTAAACCGGATAAAATCGGATTGAAGCGGTTTAAACCGTTTTAAACCGGATAAAACCGGATTGAAGCGGTTTAAACCGGTTTAAACCGGATAGAACCGGTTTAAACCGGATAGAACCGGTTTAAACTGGATAGAATCCATTTAAACCGGATAAAACCGGATGGAACCAGTTTAAACCGGATAAAACCGGATTGAACTGGTTTAATCCAGTTAAAACAGGATAGAACAGGATAGAACCAGTTTAATCCGATTTAAAAAGGATAGAACCGGACAGAACCGGTCTAAACGAGATAAAACCGGATTGAACTGGTTTAAACCGGTTTAAACCAGATAAAACCGGATTGAACCAGTTTAAACCGGTTTAAACTGGATAAAACCGGATTGATCCGGTTTAAACGGGATAAAACCAGATTGAACCGGTTTAAACCGGCTTAAAACAGATAGAACCGGATAGAACCGGTTTAAACCGGATAGAACCGGCTAGAACCGGTTTAAATCGGATAAAACCGGATTGATCCGGTTTAAACGGGATAAAACCAGATTGAACCGGTTTAAACCGGCTTAAAACAGATAGAACCGGATAGAACCGGTTTAAACCGGATTGAACCGGCTAGAACCGGTTTAAATCGGATAAAACCGGATAGAACCGGTTCAAACCGTTTAAAACCGGATTGAACTGGTTTAAACCGGTTTAAACCGGTTCAAACCGGATGAAACAGGAATGAACCGGTTTAAACCGTATAAAACCGGATTGAACCGGTTTAAACCGGTTTCAACCGGATAGAACCAGATAGAACCGGTTTAAACTGGATAAAAGCGGATTGAACTGGTTAAAGCTGGTTAAAACCGGAGAAAACAGGATGGAACCGGCTTAAACCGGTTGAAACCAGAGAAAACCGGATTGAACCGGTTGTAACCGGTTTAAACCGGATATAAAAGGATTGAAGCAGTTTAAACCGGTTTAAAACTGATAAAACCGGAATGAACCGGCCTAAACCTGTTTAAACCCGATAGGACCGGTTTAAACCGGATAAAACCGGATTGAACTGGATTAAACTGGTTTAAACCGGATAGAACTGGTTTAAACTGGATAAAACCGATTGAACCGGTTTAAACCGGTTTAAACCGGAAAAAACCAGATTGAACCGGTTTTAACCTGAGAAAACCGGATTGAACTGGTTTAAACGGGTTTCAACCGGATAGAACCGGATAGAACCAGTTTAAACTGTATAAAACCGGATTGAACCAGCTTAAATCGGTTTAAACCGGATAAAACCGGATTGAACCGGTACAAACCGGTTTAAACCGGATAAAACTGGAGTGAACTGGTTTAAACTGGATAAAACCGGATTGAAACGGTTCAAACCAGTTTAAACCGGATAAAACCGGAATGAACTGGTTTAAACCGGATAAAACCCGACTGAACCAGTTTAAACCGGATAAAATCGGATTGAACCGTTTCAAACCGGTTTTAACCGGATAAAACCGGAATGAACCGGTTTAAACTGGATAAAACCAGATAGAACCGGTTTAAACTGGATAAAACCAGATTGAACCGGTTTAAACTGGTTTCAACCGGATAGAACCGGATAGAACCGGTTTAAACTGGATAAAACCGGATTGAACCGGCTTAAACTGGTTTAAACTGGATAAAACCGGATTGAACCGGTTCAAACTGGTTTAAACCGGATAAAACCGGAATGAACTGGTTTAAACCGGATAAAACCGGACTGAACCAGTTTAAACCGGATAAAACCGGATTGAACCGTTTCAAACCGGTTTTAACCGGATAAACCCGGTATGAACTGGTTTAAACCGGATAAAATCGGATTGAACCGGTTTAAACCGGATAAAACCGCATTGAACCGGTTTAAACTACTTTCAACCGGATAGAACCGGATAGAACCGGTTTAAACTGGATAAAACCGGATTGAACCGGCTTAAACCGGTTTAAACCGGATTGAACCGGTTTAAACCGGATAAAACCGGATTGAACCGGTTCAAACCGGTTTAAAAAGGATAAAACCGGAATGAACTGGTTTAAACCGGTTTAAAACGGATAGAACTGCATAGAAACGGTTTAAACCGGATAAAACCGGATTGAACCGGTGTAAACCGGTTTAAACCAGATAAAACCAAATTGAAACTGTTTAAACCGGATAAAATCAGATTGAACCAGTTTAAAACGGATAAAACCGGATTGAACCAGTTTAAACCCGTTTAAACCAGATGCAAATGGATAGAACCGGTTTAAACCGGATAAAACCGGATTGAACTGGTTTAATCCAGTTAAAACAGGATAGAACAGGATAGAACCAGTTTAATCCGATTTAAAAAGGATAGAACTGGACAGAACCGGTCTAAACGAGATAAAACCGGATTGAACTGGTTTAAACCGGTTTAAACCAGATAAAACCGGATTGAACCAGTTTAAACCGGTTTAAAACGGATAAAACCGGATTGATCCGGTTTAAACCGGATAAAACCGGATTGAACCGGTTTAAACCGGCTTAAAACAGATAGAACCGTATAGAACTGGTTTAAACCGGATAGAACCGGCTAGAACCGGTTTAAATCGGATAAAACCGGATTGAACCGGTTTAAAGCGGATAAAACCGGTTGAACTGGTATAAACCGGTTTAAACTGGAGAAAACCGGATTGAAGAGGTTTAAACCGGATAAAACCGGATGGACCCTGTTTAAACCGGTTTAAACCGGATAAAACCGGATTGAAGCGGTTCAAACCGGTTTAAATCGGATAAAACCAAATTGAACCAGTTTAAATCAGATAAAATCAGATTGAACTGGTTAAAAACGTACAAAATCGGATTGAACCAGTTTAAACCCTTTTAAACCAGATGGAAACGAATAGAACCAGTTTAAACTGGATAAAACCGGATTGAACTGGTTTAACTGGTTAAAACAGGATAGAACAGGATAGAACCGGTTTAAACCGATTTAAACAGGATAGAACCGGATAGAACCGGTTTAAACTAGATAAAAACGGATTGAACCGGTTTAAACCGGTTTAAACTGGATAAAACCGGATTGAAACGGTTCAAACTGGTTTAAACCGGATAAAACTGGATTAAACCGTTTTAAAGCAGTTTAAAACGGATAAAACCAGATTGAACCGGTTTAATTCGATTAAAACCGGATTGAACTGGTTTAAACTGGTCTAAACCGGATAAAACTGGTTTAAACCGGATAAAACCAGATTGAACCGGATTAAACCAGATAAAAACGGATTGAACTGGTTTAAACTGGTTTCAACCGGATAGAACCGGATAGAACCGGTTTAAACTGGATAAAACAGGATTGAACCGGTTTAAACCGGATAAAACCGGATTGGACCGTTTCAAACCGGTTTTAACCGGATAAAACCGGAATGAACCGGTTTAAACCGGATAAAACCGGATTGAACCGGTTTAAACTGGTTTCAACCGGATAGAACCGGATAGAACCGGTTTAAACTGCATAAAACCGGATTGAACCGGCTTACACCGGTTTAAACCGGATAAAACCGGATTGAACCGGTTCAAACTGGTTTAAACCGGAACAAACCAGATTGAACCGGTTTAAACCGGATAAAACCGGATTGAACCGGCTTAAACCGGTTTAAACTGGATAAAACCGGATTGAACCGGCTTAAACCGGTTTAACCGGATAAAACCGGATTGAACCGGTTCAAACCGGTTGAAACCGGATAAAACCGGATGGAACCGTTTCAAACCGGTTGAAACCGGATAAAACCGGAATGAACTGGTTTAAACCGGTTTAAAACGGATAGAACCGGATAGAAACGGTATAAACCGGATAAAACCGGATTGAACCGGTGTAAACCGCTTGAAACCGGATAAAAACGGATTGAAAGGGTTTAAACCGGTTTAAGCTGGATAAAACCGGAATGAACCGGCTTAAACAGGTCTAAACTGGATAAAATCCGATTGAACAGGCTTAAACTGATATAAACAGCATAGAACCGGTTTAAACCGGATAAAACCGGATTGAACTGGTCTAAACCGGACAAAACCGGATTGAACTGGTTTCAAACGGTTTAAACCGGATAAAACAAGATTGAACCGGTTTAAACCGGATAAAACCGGAATGAACTGGTTTAAACTGGTTCAAACCGGAAAAAACGGATTGAACCGGTTTAAACTGGTTAAAACTGATTGAACCGGGTTAAACCGGTTTAAACCGGATAAAACCAGATTGTACCGGTTTAAACCGGATAAAAACGGATAGAACCGGTTTAAACCGGTTTAAACCAGATTGAACCGGATAGAACCGGTTTAAACCGTTTAAAACCGGATTGAAACAGTTCAAACCAGATAGAACCGGATAGAACCGGTTTAAACCGGATAAAACCGGATTGAACTGGTGTAAACCGGATAAAACCGGATTGAACCGGTTTAAACCGGTTTCAACCGGATAGAACTGGATAGAACCCGTTTAAACCGGATAAAACCGGATTGAAGCGGTTTAAACTGGTTAAAACCGGATAAAACCAGATTGAAACGGTTTAAACCGGATTGAAATGGCTTAAACCGGATAAAAGTGGAATGAACTAGTTTAAACCGGTTTAAACCGGAAAAAACGGATTGAACCGGTTTAAACTGGATAAAAACGGATAGAACCGGTTTAATCCGGTTTAAACCAGATAAAAACCGATTGAACCGGTTTAAACCGGTTTAAACCGGATAAAACCGGATTGAAGCAGTTTAAACCGGTTTAAACCGGATAGAACCGGTTTAAACCGGATAGAACCGGTTTAAACCGGATAGAACCGGTTTAAACCGGATAAAACTGGACTGAACCAGTTTAAACCGGTTTAAACCAGATAAAACCGGATTGATTCGGTTTAAACCGGATAAAACCGGATTGAACCGGTTTAAACCGGCTTAAACCAGATAGAACCGGATAGAACCGGTTTAAACCGGATAATACTGGATTGAACCGGTTTAAACCGGTTTAAGGCGGATAAAACCGGATTGAACTGGTATAAACCGGTTTAAACCGGATAGAACCGGATAGAACCGGTTTAAACCGGATAAAACCGGATTGAAGCGGTTTAAACCGGTTTAAACCGGATAAAACCGGATTGAAGCGGATTAAACCGTTTGAAACCGGATAGAACCGGTTTAAACAGGATAAAACCGGTTTAAACCGGATAGAACCTGTTTAAACCGGATAGAACCGGATTAAACCGGATAGAACCCGTTTAAACCGGATTGAACCAGTTTAAACCGGTTTAAACCGGAAAAAACCAGATTGAACTGGTTTAAACCGGTTTAAAACAGAACCGGATAGAACCGGTTTAAACCAGATACAACCGGATAGAACCGGTTTAAACCGGATTAAACTGGATTGAACCGGTTTAAACCGGTTTAAAGCGGATAAAACCGCATTCAACTGGTTTAAACCGGATAAAACCGGATTGAACCGGTATAAACCGGTTTCAAGCGGATAGAACCGGATAGAACCGGTTTAAACTGGATAAAACCGGGTTGAACCTGTCTAAACCGGTTTAAACTGGAGAAAACCGGATTGAACAGGTTTAAACTGGATAAAACCGGATTGACACAGTTCAAACCGGTTTAAACCGGATAAAACCAAATTGAAAGAGTTTAAACCGGATAAAATCAGATTGAACCGGTTTAAAACGGATAAAACCGAATTGAACTGGTTTAATCCAGTGAAAACAGGACAGAACAGGATAGAACCAGTTTAATCCGATTTAAAAAGGATAGAACCGGATAGAACCGGTCTAAACGAGATAAAACTGGATTGAACCGGTTTAAACTGGTTTAAACCGGATAAAACCGGATTGAACCGGTTCAAACTGGTTTAAACCGGATAAAACCGGATTAAACCATTTGAAAGCGGTTTAAACCGGATAAAACCAGATTGAACCAGGTTAAGCCGATTAAAACCGGATTGAACTGGTTTAAACCGGTCTAAATCGGATAAAACCGGTTTAAACCGGATAAAACCAGATTGAACCGGTTTAAACCAGATAAAACCGGATTGAACCGGTTCAAACCGGTTTAAACAGGATAAAACCGGAGTGAACTGGTTTAAACCGGATAAAAACGCATTGAACCTGTTTAAACCGGATAAAACTGGATTGAACCGTTTCAAACCGGTTTTAAACAGATAAAACCGGAATGAACCGGTTTAAACCGGATAAAACTGGAATGAACTGGTTTAAACCGGTTTAAACCGGAAAAAACGGATTGAACCGGTTTAAACTGGTTAAAACTGATTGAACCGGATTAAACCGGTTTAAACCGGATAAAACCAGATTGTACCGGTTTAAACCGGATAAAAACGGATAGAACCGTTTTAAACCGGTTTAAACCAGATTGAACCGGATAGAACCGGTTTAAACCGTTTAAAACCGGATTGAACTGGTTTAAACCGGTTTAAACCGGTTCAAACGGGATGAAACCGGAATGAACCGGTTTAAACCGTATAAAACCGGATTGAACCGGTTTAAACCGGTTTCAACCGGATAGAACCAATTAGAACCAGTTTAAACCGGACAAAACCGGATTGAACTGGTTTCAAACGGTTTAAACCGGATAAAACCGGTTTAAACGGGATAAAACCAAATTGAACCAGTTTAATACGGATAATACCAGATTGAACCGGTTTAAGCCGGATAAAACCGGATTAAACCGGTTTAAACCGGTTTAAACTGGATAGAACCGGATATAACTGGTTGAAACTGGATAAAACCGGACTGAACAGGTTTAAATCAGTTTAAACTGGATAAAACCGGATTGAAGCGGATTAAACCAGTTTATACTGGATAAACCGGATTGAATTGGTTAAAAGCGGTTTAAACCGGATAAAACCAGATTGAACCGGTTTAAACCGGTTTAAACCGGATAGAACCGGTTTAAACCGGATAAAATCGGATTGAAGCGGTTTAAACCGTTTTAAACCGGATAAAACCGGATTGAAGCGGTTTAAACCGGTTTAAACCGGATAGAACCGGTTTAAACCGGATAGAACCGGTTTAAACTGGATAGAATCCATTTAAACCGGATAAAACCGGATGGAACCAGTTTAAACCGGATAAAACCGGATTGAACTGGTTTAATCCAGTTAAAACAGGATAGAACAGGATAGAACCAGTTTAATCCGATTTAAAAAGGATAGAACCGGACAGAACCGGTCTAAACGAGATAAAACCGGATTGAACTGGTTTAAACCGGTTTAAACCAGATAAAACCGGATTGAACCAGTTTAAACCGGTTTAAACTGGATAAAACCGGATTGATCCGGTTTAAACGGGATAAAACCAGATTGAACCGGTTTAAACCGGCTTAAAACAGATAGAACCGGATAGAACCGGTTTAAACCGGATAGAACCGGCTAGAACCGGTTTAAATCGGATAAAACCGGATTGATCCGGTTTAAACGGGATAAAACCAGATTGAACCGGTTTAAACCGGCTTAAAACAGATAGAACCGGATAGAACCGGTTTAAACCGGATTGAACCGGCTAGAACCGGTTTAAATCGGATAAAACCGGATAGAACCGGTTCAAACCGTTTAAAACCGGATTGAACTGGTTTAAACCGGTTTAAACCGGTTCAAACCGGATGAAACAGGAATGAACCGGTTTAAACCGTATAAAACCGGATTGAACCGGTTTAAACCGGTTTCAACCGGATAGAACCAGATAGAACCGGTTTAAACTGGATAAAAGCGGATTGAACTGGTTAAAGCTGGTTAAAACCGGAGAAAACAGGATGGAACCGGCTTAAACCGGTTGAAACCAGAGAAAACCGGATTGAACCGGTTGTAACCGGTTTAAACCGGATATAAAAGGATTGAAGCAGTTTAAACCGGTTTAAAACTGATAAAACCGGAATGAACCGGCCTAAACCTGTTTAAACCCGATAGGACCGGTTTAAACCGGATAAAACCGGATTGAACTGGATTAAACTGGTTTAAACCGGATAGAACTGGTTTAAACTGGATAAAACCGATTGAACCGGTTTAAACCGGTTTAAACCGGAAAAAACCAGATTGAACCGGTTTTAACCTGAGAAAACCGGATTGAACTGGTTTAAACGGGTTTCAACCGGATAGAACCGGATAGAACCAGTTTAAACTGTATAAAACCGGATTGAACCAGCTTAAATCGGTTTAAACCGGATAAAACCGGATTGAACCGGTACAAACCGGTTTAAACCGGATAAAACTGGAGTGAACTGGTTTAAACTGGATAAAACCGGATTGAAACGGTTCAAACCAGTTTAAACCGGATAAAACCGGAATGAACTGGTTTAAACCGGATAAAACCCGACTGAACCAGTTTAAACCGGATAAAATCGGATTGAACCGTTTCAAACCGGTTTTAACCGGATAAAACCGGAATGAACCGGTTTAAACTGGATAAAACCAGATAGAACCGGTTTAAACTGGATAAAACCAGATTGAACCGGTTTAAACTGGTTTCAACCGGATAGAACCGGATAGAACCGGTTTAAACTGGATAAAACCGGATTGAACCGGCTTAAACTGGTTTAAACTGGATAAAACCGGATTGAACCGGTTCAAACTGGTTTAAACCGGATAAAACCGGAATGAACTGGTTTAAACCGGATAAAACCGGACTGAACCAGTTTAAACCGGATAAAACCGGATTGAACCGTTTCAAACCGGTTTTAACCGGATAAACCCGGTATGAACTGGTTTAAACCGGATAAAATCGGATTGAACCGGTTTAAACCGGATAAAACCGCATTGAACCGGTTTAAACTACTTTCAACCGGATAGAACCGGATAGAACCGGTTTAAACTGGATAAAACCGGATTGAACCGGCTTAAACCGGTTTAAACCGGATTGAACCGGTTTAAACCGGATAAAACCGGATTGAACCGGTTCAAACCGGTTTAAAAAGGATAAAACCGGAATGAACTGGTTTAAACCGGTTTAAAACGGATAGAACTGCATAGAAACGGTTTAAACCGGATAAAACCGGATTGAACCGGTGTAAACCGGTTGAAACCGGATAAAAACGGATTGGAAGGGTTTAAACCGCTTTAAACTGGATAAAACCGGAATGAACCGGCTTAAACAGGTCTGAACTGGATAAAACCCGATTGAACAGGCTTAAACTGCTATAAACAGCATAGAACAGGTTTAAAAAGGATAAAATCGGATTGAACCGGTTTAAACCGTTTTAAACCGGATAAAACCAGACAGAACCGGTTTAAACCGGATAAAACCTGATTGAACCGGTTTAAACCGGTTTCAACTGTATAGGACCGGATAGAACCGGTTTAAACCGGAGAAAACAGGATTGAACTGGTTTAAACCGGATAAAACCGGATTGAACCGGTTTAAACTGGTTTCAACCAGATAGAACCGGATAGAACCGGTTTAAACTGGATAAAACAGGATTGAACAGGCTTAAACCGGTTTAAACCGGATAAAAACGGATTGAACCGGTTCAAACCGGTTTAAACCGGATAAAACCAGATTGAACCGGTTTAAACCAGATAAAACCGAATTGAACCAGTTCAAACCGGTTTAAACAGTATAAAACCGAAATGAACTGGTTTAAACTGGTTTAAAACAGATAGAACCGGATAGAAACGGTATAAACCGGATAAAACCGGATTGAACCGGTGTAAACCAGTTGAAACTGGATAAAAACGGATTGAAAGGGTTTAAACCGGTTTAAACTTGAAAAAACCGGAATGAACCGGCTTAAACAGGTCTAAACCGGATAAAACGCGATTGTACAGGCTTAAACTGGTATAAACAGCATAGAATCAGTTTAAACAGGATAAAACCGGATTGAACCGGTTTAAACCGGTTTAAACCGGATAAAACCAGACTGAACCGGTTTAAACCGGATAAAACCGGATTGAACCGGTTTAAACCGGTTTCAACTGCATAGAACCGGATAGAACCGTTTTAAAGAGGATAAAACAGGATTGAAAAGGTTTAAACCGGATAAAACCGGATTGAACCAGTTTAAACTGGTTTCAACCGGATAGAACTGGATTGAACCGGTTCAAACCGGTTTAAACCGGATAACACCGGATTGAACCGGTTCAAACCAGTTTAAACAAGATAAAACAAAATTTAAACAGTTTAAACCGGATAAAACCAGATTGAACCGGTTTAAAATGCATAAAACCAGATTGAACAAGTTTAAACCGGTTTAAACCGGATAGAAACGTATATAACCTGTTTAAACTGGATAAAACCGGACTGAACCAGTTTAAATCGGTTTAAACCGGATAAAACTGGATTGAACCGGATTAAACCAGTTTATACTGGATAAACCGGATAGAACCGGATAGAACCGGTTTAAACCGGATAAAACCGGATTGAAGCGGTTTAAACCGGTTCAAACCGGATTAAACCAGATTGAAACGGTTTAAACCGGTTTAAACCAGAAAAAACGGATTGAACCGGTTTAAACTGGATAAAACCGATTGAACCGGTTTAAACCGGATAAAACCAGATTGAACCGGTTTAAACCGGATAAAAACGGATTGAACCAGTTTAAACCGGTTTAAACCGGATAAAATCGGATTGAACCGGTTTAAACCGGATAAAACCGCATTGAACCGGTTTAAACTGGTTTCAACTGGATAGAACCGGATAGAACCGATTTAAACTGGATAAAACCGGATTTAACCGGCTTAAACCGGTTTAAACAGGATTGAACCGGTTTAAACCGGATAAAACCGGATTGAACCGGTTCAAACCGGTTTAAACTGGATAAAACCGGAATGAACTGGTTTAACCCGGTTTAAAACGGATAGAACCGGATAGAAACGGTTTAAACCGGATAAAACCGGATTGGAAGGGTTTAAACCGCTTTAAACTGGATAAAACCGGAATGAACCGGCTTAAACAGGTCTGAACCGGATAAAACCCGATTGAACAGGCTTACACTGGTATAAACAGCACAGAACCGGTTTAAAAAGGATAAAATCGGATTGAACCGGTTCAAACCGGTTTAAACCGGATAAAACCAAATTGAACCAGTTTAAACGGGATAAAATCAGATTGAACCGGTTAAAAACGGATAAAACCGGATTGAACCAGTTTAAACGTGTTTAAACCAGATGGAAACTAATAGAACCGGTTTAAACCGGATAAAACCGGATTGAACTGGTTTAACCGGTTAAATCAGGATAGAACAGGATAGAACCGGTTTAAACTGATTTAAACAGGATAGAACCGAATAGAACCGGTTTAAACGAGATAAAAACGGATTGAACCGGTTTAAACCAGTCTAAACCGGATAAAACCGGTTTAAACCGGATAAAACCAGATTGAACCGGTTTAAACCAGATAAAACCGGATTGAACTGGTTCAACCGGGTTTAAACCGGATAAAACCGGAGTGAACTGGTTTAAACCGGATAAAACAGGATTGAACCGGTTGAAAACAGATAAAACCGGACTGAACCGGTTTAAACCGGATAAAACCGGATTGAACCAGTTCAAACCGGTTTAAACCGGATAAAACTGGATTGATCCGGTTCAAACCGGATAAAACCGGACTGAACCGGTTTAAACCGGATAAAACCGGATTGAACCAGTTCAAACCGGTTTAAACCGGATAAAACTGGATTGATCCGGTTCAAACCGGTTTAAAACGGATAACACCGGATTGAACTGGTTCAAACCGGTTTAAAGAAGATAAAACAAAATTGAACCAGTTTAAACCGGATAAAACCAGATTGAATCGGTTTAAAATGCATAAAACCAGATTGAACAAGATTAAACCGGTTTAAACCGGATAGAATGGTATATAACCGGTTTAAACCGTATAAAACCGGATTGAACTAGTTTAAACCGGTTTCAACCGGATAAAACCGGATAGAACCGGTTTGAACTGGATAAAACCGGATTGAACCAGCTAAAAACGGTTTAAACCGGATAAAACCGGATTGAACCGGTTCAAAATGGTTTAAAGCGGATAAAACCGTAGTGAACTGGTTTAAACCGGATAAAACCGGATTGAACCAATTCAAACCGGTTTAAACCGGATAAAACCGGAATGAACTGGTTTAAACCGGATAAAACCGGACTGAACCAGTTTAAACCGGATAAAACCGGATTGAACCGTTTCAAACCGGTTTTAACCGGATAAACCCGGTATGAACCGGTTTAAACCGGATAAAATCGGATTGAACCGGTTTAAACCGGATAAAACCGCATTGAACCGGTTTAAAATGGTTTCCACCGGATAGAACCGGATAGAACCGGTTTAAACTGGATAAAACCGGATTGAACCGGCTTAAACCGGTTTAAACCGGATATAACCGGATTGAACCCGTTCAAACCGGTTTAAACCAGATAAAACCGGATTGAACAGGCTTAAACCGGTTTAAACCGGTTTAAACCGGATTAAACCGGATTGAACCGGTTCAAACCAGTTTAAACCGGATAAAACCGGAATGAACTGGATTAAACCGGTTTAAAATGGATAAAACCGGTTTAAACCGGTTAAAACCAAATTGAACCAGTTTAAACCAGATAAAACCAGATTGAACCGGTTTAAAACGGATAAAACCAGATTGAACTAGTTTAAACCGGTTTAAACCAGATAGAAATGGATAGAACTGGTTTAAACCGGACAAAACCGGATTGAACCGGTTTGAACTGGTCTAAACCGGATAAAACCGGACTGAACTGGTTTAAACCGGATAGAACCAGATAGAACCGGTTTAAACGGGATAAAACCGGATTGAGCCAGCTTAAACCGGTTTAAACCGGATATAACCGGATTGAACCCGTTCAAACCGGTTTAAACCGGATAATACCGGATTGAACCGGTTCAAACCGGTTTAAAACGGATAAAACCGGAATGAACTGGTTTAAACCGGTTTAAAATGGATAGAACCGGATAGAAACGGTTTAAACCGGATAAAACCGGATTGAACTGGATTAAACAGGTTTAAAACGGATAAAACTGGTTTAAACCGGATAAAACCAAATTGAACCAGTTTAAACCGGTTTAAACCAGATAGAAATGGATAGAACTGGTTTAAACCGGATAAAACCGGATTGAACCGGTTTGAACTGGTCTAAACCGGATAAAACCAGATTGAACCAGCTTAAACCGTTTTAAACCGGATAAAACCGGATTGAACCGGTTCAAACTGGTTTAAACTGGATAAAACCAAATTGAACCAGTTTAAACCGGATAAAACCAGATTGAACCGGTTCAAAATGGATAAAACCGGATTGAACCAGTTTAAACCGGTTTAAACCAGATAGAAACGGATAGAACCGGTTTAAACCGGATAAAACCGGATTGAACCGGTTTGAACCGCTCTAAAACGGATATAACGGGTATCAACCAGTTTAAACCGGATAAAACCGGATTGAACCAGTTTAAACCGGATAAAACCGGATTGAATGGGCTTAAACCGGTTTAAACCGGATAAAACCGGATTGAACTGGTTTAAACCGGATAAAACCGGATTGAACCGGTTTAAACTGGTTTCAACCGGATAGAACCGGATAGAACCGGTTTAAACTGGATAAAACAGGATTGAACAGGCTTAAACCGGTTTAAACCGTATAAAACCGGATTGAACCGGTTCAAACCGGTTTAAACCGGATAAAACCGGAATGAACTGGTTTAAACTGGTTTAAAACAGATAGAACCGGATAGAAACGGTATAAACCAGATAAAACCGGATAAAAACGGATTGAAAGGTTTTAAACCGGTTTAAACTTGATAAAACCGGAATGAACCGGCTTAAACAGGTCTAAACCGGATAAAACGCGATTGAACAGGCTTAAACTGGTATAAACTGCATAGAACCGGTTTAAACCGGATAAAACCGGATTGAACCGGTTTAAACCAGTTTAAACCGGATAAAAACAGACTGAACCGGTTTAAACCGGATAAAACCGGATTGAACCGGTTTAAACCGGTTTCAACTGTATAGAGCCGGATAGAACCGGTTTAAACCGGATAAAACAGGATTGAACTGGTTTAAACCGGATAAAACCGGATTGAACCGGTTTAAACTGGTTTCAACCAGATAGAACTGGATAGAACCGGTTTAAACTGGATCAAACCGGATTGAACCGGCTTAAACCGGTTTAAACCGGATAAAACCGGATTGAACAGGTACAAACCGGTTTAAACCGGATAAAACCGGAATGAACTGGTTTAAACAGGTTTAAAACGGATAGAACCGGATAGAAATGTTTTAAACCGGATAAAACCGGATTGAACTGGATTAAACCTGTTTAAAACGGATAAAACCGGTTTAAACCGGATAAAACCAAATTGAACCAGTTTAAACCGGATAAAACCAGATTGAACCGGTTTAAAACGGATAAAACCAGATTGAACTAGTTTAAACCGGTTTAAAACAGAACCGGATAGAACCGGTTTAAACCAGATACAACCGGATAGAACCGGTTTAAACCGGATTAAACTGGATTGAACCGGTTTAAACCGGTTTAAACCGGATAAAACCGGATTGAAGCGGATTAAACCGTTTGAAACCGGATAGAACCGGTTTAAACAGGATAAAACCGGTTTAAACCGGATAGAACCTGTTTAAACCGGATAGAACCGGATTAAACCGGATAGAACCCGTTTAAACCGGATTGAACCAGTTTAAACCGGTTTAAACCGGAAAAAACCAGATTGAACTGGTTTAAACCGGTTTAAAACAGAACCGGATAGAACCGGTTTAAACCAGATACAACCGGATAGAACCGGTTTAAACCGGATTAAACTGGATTGAACCGGTTTAAACCGGTTTAAAGCGGATAAAACCGCATTCAACTGGTTTAAACCGGATAAAACCGGATTGAACCGGTATAAACCGGTTTCAAGCGGATAGAACCGGATAGAACCGGTTTAAACTGGATAAAACCGGTTTGAACCTGTCTAAACCGGTTTAAACTGGAGAAAACCGGATTGAACAGGTTTAAACTGGATAAAACCGGATTGACACAGTTCAAACCGGTTTAAACCGGATAAAACCAAATTGAAACAGTTTAAACCGGATAAAATCAGATTGAACCGGTTTAAAACGGATAAAACCGAATTGAACTGGTTTAATCCAGTTAAAACAGGACAGAACAGGATAGAACCAGTTTAATCCGATTTAAAAAGGATAGAACCGGATAGAACCGGTCTAAACGAGATAAAACTGGATTGAACCGGTTTAAACTGGTTTAAACCGGATAAAACCGGATTGAACCGGTTCAAACTGGTTTAAACCGGATAAAACCGGATTAAACCATTTGAAAGCGGTTTAAACCGGATAAAACCAGATTGAACCAGGTTAAGCCGATTAAAACCGGATTGAACTGGTTTAAACCGGTCTAAATCGGATAAAACCGGTTTAAACCGGATAAAACCAGATTGAACCGGTTTAAACCAGATAAAACCGGATTGAACCGGTTCAAACCGGTTTAAACCGGATAAAACCGGAGTGAACTGGTTTAAACCGGATAAAAACGCATTGAACCTGTTTAAACCGGATAAAACTGGATTGAACCGTTTCAAACCGGTTTTAAACAGATAAAACCGGAATGAACCGGTTTAAACCGGATAAAACCGGAATGAACTGGTTTAAACCGGTTTAAACCGGAAAAAACGGATTGAACCGGTTTAAACTGGTTAAAACTGATTGAACCGGTTTAAACCGGTTTAAACCGGATAAAACCAGATTGTACCGGTTTAAACCGGATAAAAACGGATAGAACCGTTTTAAACCGGTTTAAACCAGATTGAACCGGATAGAACCGGTTTAAACCGTTTAAAACCGGATTGAACTGGTTTAAACCGGTTTAAACCGGTTCAAACGGGATGAAACCGGAATGAACCGGTTTAAACCGTATAAAACCGGATTGAACCGGTTTAAACCGGTTTCAACCGGATAGAACCAATTAGAACCAGTTTAAACCGGACAAAACCGGATTGAACTGGTTTCAAACGGTTTAAACCGGATAAAACCGGTTTAAACGGGATAAAACCAAATTGAACCAGTTTAATACGGATAATACCAGATTGAACCGGTTTAAGCCGGATAAAACCGGATTAAACCGGTTTAAACCGGTTTAAACTGGATAGAACCGGATATAACTGGTTGAAACTGGATAAAACCGGACTGAACAGGTTTAAATCAGTTTAAACTGGATAAAACCGGATTGAAGCGGATTAAACCAGTTTATACTGGATAAACCGGATTGAATTGGTTAAAAGCGGTTTAAACCGGATAAAACCAGATTGAACCGGTTTAAACCGGTTTAAACCGGATAGAACCGGTTTAAACCGGATAAAATCGGATTGAAGCGGTTTAAACCGTTTTAAACCGGATAAAACCGGATGGAACCAGTTTAAACCGGATAAAACCGGATTGAACTGGTTTAATCCAGTTAAAACAGGATAGAACAGGATAGAACCAGTTTAATCCGATTTAAAAAGGATAGAACCGGACAGAACCGGTCTAAACGAGATAAAACCGGATTGAACTGGTTTAAACCGGTTTAAACCAGATAAAACCGGATTGAACCAGTTTAAACCGGTTTAAACTGGATAAAACCGGATTGATCCGGTTTAAACGGGATAAAACCAGATTGAACCGGTTTAAACCGGCTTAAAACAGATAGAACCGGATAGAACCGGTTTAAACCGGATAGAACCGGCTAGAACCGGTTTAAATCGGATAAAACCGGATTGATCCGGTTTAAACGGGATAAAACCAGATTGAACCGGTTTAAACCGGCTTAAAACAGATAGAACCGGATAGAACCGGTTTAAACCGGATAGAACCGGCTAGAACCGGTTTAAATCGGATAAAACCGGATAGAACCGGTTCAAACCGTTTAAAACCGGATTGAACTGGTTTAAACCGATTTAAACCGGTTCAAACCGGATGAAACAGGAATGAACCGGTTTAAACCGTATAAAACCGGATTGAACCGGTTTAAACCGGTTTCAACCGGATAGAACCAGATAGAACCGGTTTAAACTGGATAAAAGCGGATTGAACTGGTTAAAGCTGGTTAAAACCGGAGAAAACAGGATGGAACCGGCTTAAACCGGTTGAAACCAGAGAAAACCGGATTGAACCGGTTGTAACCGGTTTAAACCGGATATAAAAGGATTGAAGCAGTTTAAACCGGTTTAAAACTGATAAAACCGGAATGAACCGGCCTAAACCTGTTTAAACCCGATAGGACCGGTTTAAACCGGATAAAACCGGATTGAACTGGATTAAACTGGTTTAAACCGGATAGAACTGGTTTAAACTGGATAAAACCGATTGAACCGGTTTAAACCGGTTTAAACCGGAAAAAACCAGATTGAACCGGTTTTAACCTGAGAAAACCGGATTGAACTGGTTTAAACGGGTTTCAACCGGATAGAACCGGATAGAACCAGTTTAAACTGTATAAAACCGGATTGAACCAGCTTAAATCGGTTTAAACCGGATAAAACCGGATTGAACCGGTACAAACCGGTTTAAACCGGATAAAACTGGAGTGAACTGGTTTAAACTGGATAAAACCGGATTGAAACGGTTCAAACCAGTTTAAACCGGATAAAACCGGAATGAACTGGTTTAAACCGGATAAAACCCGACTGAACCAGTTTAAACCGGATAAAATCGGATTGAACCGTTTCAAACCGGTTTTAACCGGATAAAACCGGAATGAACCGGTTTAAACTGGATAAAACCGGATAGAACCGGTTTAAACTGGATAAAACCAGATTGAACCGGTTTAAACTGGTTTCAACCGGATAGAACCGGATAGAACCGGTTTAAACTGGATAAAACCGGATTGAACCGGCTTAAACTGGTTTAAACTGGATAAAACCGGATTGAACCGGTTCAAACTGGTTTAAACCGGATAAAACCGGAATGAACTGGTTTAAACCGGATAAAACCGGACTGAACCAGTTTAAACCGGATAAAACCGGATTGAACCGTTTCAAACCGGTTTTAACCGGATAAACCCGGTATGAACTGGTTTAAACCGGATAAAATCGGATTGAACCGGTTTAAACCGGATAAAACCGCATTGAACCGGTTTAAACTACTTTCAACCGGATAGAACCGGATAGAACCGGTTTAAACTGGATAAAACCGGATTGAACCGGCTTAAACCGGTTTAAACCGGATTGAACCGGCTTAAACCGGTTTAAACCGGATTGAACCGGTTTAAACCGGATAAAACCGGATTGAACCGGTTCAAACCGGTTTAAAAAGGATAAAACCGGAATGAACTGGTTTAAACCGGTTTAAAACGGATAGAACTGCATAGAAACGGTTTAAACCGGATAAAACCGGATTGAACCGGTGTAAACCGGTTGAAACCGGATAAAAACGGATTGGAAGGGTTTAAACCGCTTTAAACTGGATAAAACCGGAGTGAACCGGCTTAAACAGGTCTGAACTGGATAAAACCCGATTGAACAGGCTTAAACTGCTATAAACAGCATAGAACAGGTTTAAAAAGGATAAAATCGGATTGAACCGGTTTAAACCGTTTTAAACCGGATAAAACCAGACAGAACCGGTTTAAACCGGATAAAACCTGATTGAACCGGTTTAAACCGGTTTCAACTGTATAGGACCGGATAGAACCGGTTTAAACCGGAGAAAACAGGATTGAACTGGTTTAAACCGGATAAAACCGGATTGAAACGGTTTAAACTGGTTTCAACCAGATAGAACCGGATAGAACCGGTTTAAACTGGATAAAACAGGATTGAACAGGCTTAAACCGGTTTAAACCGGATAAAAACGGATTGAACCGGTTCAAACCGGTTTAAACCGGATAAAACCAGATTGAACCGGTTTAAACCAGATAAAACCGAATTGAACCAGTTCAAACCGGTTTAAACAGTATAAAACCGAAATGAACTGGTTTAAACTGGTTTAAAACAGATAGAACCGGATAGAAACGGTATAAACCGGATAAAACCGGATTGAACCGGTGTAAACCAGTTGAAACTGGATAAAAACGGATTGAAAGGGTTTAAACCGGTTTAAACTTGAAAAAACCGGAATGAACCGGCTTAAACAGGTCTAAACCGGATAAAACGCGATTGTACAGGCTTAAACTGGTATAAACAGCATAGAATCAGTTTAAACAGGATAAAACCGGATTGAACCGGTTTAAACCGGTTTAAACCGGATAAAACCAGACTGAACCGGTTTAAACCGGATAAAACCGGATGGAACCGGTTTAAACCGGTTTCAACTGCATAGAACCGGATAGAACCGTTTTAAAGAGGATAAAACAGGATTGAAAAGGTTTAAACCGGATAAAACCGGATTGAACCAGTTTAAACTGGTTTCAACCGGATAGAACTGGATTGAACCGGTTCAAACCGGTTTAAACCGGATAACACCGGATTGAACCGGTTCAAACCAGTTTAAACAAGATAAAACAAAATTTAAACAGTTTAAACCGGATAAAACCAGATTGAACCGGTTTAAAATGCATAAAACCAGATTGAACAAGTTTAAACCGGTTTAAACCGGATAGAAACGTATATAACCTGTTTAAACTGGATAAAACCGGACTGAACCAGTTTAAATCGGTTTAAACCGGATAAAACTGGATTGAACCGGATTAAACCAGTTTATACTGGATAAACCGGATAGAACCGGATAGAACCGGTTTAAACCGGATAAAACCGGATTGAAGCGGTTTAAACCGGTTCAAACCGGATTAAACCAGATTGAAACGGTTTAAACCGGTTTAAACCAGAAAAAACGGATTGAACCGGTTTAAACTGGATAAAACCGATTGAACCGGTTTAAACCGGATAAAACCAGATTGAACCGGTTTAAACCGGATAAAAACGGATTGAACCAGTTTAAACCGGTTTAAACCGGATAAAATCGGATTGAACCGGTTTAAACCGGATAAAACCGCATTGAACCGGTTTAAACTGGTTTCAACTGGATAGAACCGGATAGAACCGATTTAAACTGGATAAAACCGGATTTAACCGGCTTAAACCGGTTTAAAACAGGATTGAACCGGTTTAAACCGGATAAAACCGGATTGAACCGGTTCAAACCGGTTTAAACTGGATAAAACCGGAATGAACTGGTTTAACCCGGTTTAAAACGGATAGAACCGGATAGAAACGGTTTAAACCGGATAAAACCGGATTGGAAGGGTTTAAACCGCTTTAAACTGGATAAAACCGGAATGAAACGGCTTAAACAGGTCTGAACCGGATAAAACCCGATTGAACAGGCTTAAACTGGTATAAACAGCACAGAACCGGTTTAAAAAGGATAAAATCGGATTGAACCGGTTCAAACCGGTTTAAACCGGATAAAACCAAATTGAACCAGTTTAAACGGGATAAAATCAGATTGAACCGGTTAAAAACGGATAAAACCGGATTGAACCAGTTTAAACGTGTTTAAACCAGATGGAAACTAATAGAACCGGTTTAAACCGGATAAAACCGGATTGAACTGGTTTAACCGGTTAAATCAGGATAGAACAGGATAGAACCGGTTTAAACTGATTTAAACAGGATAGAACCGGATAGAACCGGTTTAAACGAGATAAAAACGGATTGAACCGGTTTAAACCAGTCTAAACCGGATAAAACCGGTTTAAACCGGATAAAACCAGATTGAACCGGTTTAAACCAGATAAAACCGGATTGAACTGGTTCAACCGGGTTTAAACCGGATAAAACCGGAGTGAACTGGTTTAAACCGGATAAAACAGGATTGAACCGGTTGAAAACAGATAAAACCGGACTGAACCGGTTTAAACCGGATAAAACCGGATTGAACCAGTTCAAACCGGTTTAAACCGGATAAAACTGGATTGATCCGGTTCAAACCGGATAAAACCGGACTGAACCGGTTTAAACCGGATAAAACCGGATTGAACCAGTTCAAACCGGTTTAAACCGGATAAAACTGGATTGATCCGGTTCAAACCGGTTTAAAACGGATAACACCGGATTGAACTGGTTCAAACCGGTTTAAAGAAGATAAAACAAAATTGAACCAGTTTAAACCGGATAAAACCAGATTGAATCGGTTTAAAATGCATAAAACCAGATTGAACAAGATTAAACCGGTTTAAACCGGATAGAATGGTATATAACCGGTTTCAACCGTATAAAACCGGATTGAACTAGTTTAAACCGGTTTCAACCGGATAAAACCGGATAGAACCGGTTTGAACTGGATAAAACCGGATTGAACCAGCTAAAAACGGTTTAAACCGGATAAAACCGGATTGAACCGGTTCAAAATGGTTTAAAGCGGATAAAACCGTAGTGAACTGGTTTAAACCGGATAAAACCGGATTGAACCAATTCAAACCGGTTTAAACCGGATAAAACCGGAATGAACTGGTTTAAACCGGATAAAACCGGACTGAACCAGTTTAAACCGGATAAAACCGGATTGAACCGTTTCAAACCGGTTTTAACCGGATAAACCCGGTATGAACCGGTTTAAACCGGATAAAATCGGATTGAACCGGTTTAAACCGGATAAAACCGCATTGAACCGGTTTAAAATGGTTTCCACCGGATAGAACCGGATAGAACCGGTTTAAACTGGATAAAACCGGATTGAACCGGCTTAAACCGGTTTAAACCGGATATAACCGGATTGAACCCGTTCAAACCGGTTTAAACCAGATAAAACCGGATTGAACAGGCTTAAACCGGTTTAAACCGGTTTAAACCGGATTAAACCGGATTGAACCGGTTCAAACCAGTTTAAACCGGATAAAACCGGAATGAACTGGATTAAACCGGTTTAAAATGGATAAAACCGGTTTAAACCGGTTAAAACCAAATTGAACCAGTTTAAACCAGATAAAACCAGATTGAACCGGTTTAAAACGGATAAAACCAGATTGAACTAGTTTAAACCGGTTTAAACCAGATAGAAATGGATAGAACTGGTTTAAACCGGACAAAACCGGATTGAACCGGTTTGAACTGGTCTAAACCGGATAAAACCGGACTGAACTGGTTTAAACCGGATAGAACCAGATAGAACCGGTTTAAACGGGATAAAACCGGATTGAGCCAGCTTAAACCGGTTTAAACCGGATATAACCGGATTGAACCCGTTCAAACCGGTTTAAACCGGATAATACCGGATTGAACCGGTTCAAACCGGTTTAAAACGGATAAAACCGGAATGAACTGGTTTAAACCGGTTTAAAATGGATAGAACCGGATAGAAACGGTTTAAACCGGATAAAACCGGATTGAACTGGATTAAACAGGTTTAAAACGGATAAAACTGGTTTAAACCGGATAAAACCAAATTGAACCAGTTTAAACCGGTTTAAACCAGATAGAAATGGATAGAACTGGTTTAAACCGGATAAAACCGGATTGAACCGGTTTGAACTGGTCTAAACCGGATAAAACCAGATTGAACCAGCTTAAACCGTTTTAAACCGGATAAAACCGGATTGAACCGGTTCAAACTGGTTTAAACTGGATAAAACCAAATTGAACCAGTTTAAACCGGATAAAACCAGATTGAACCGGTTTAAACCGGATAAAACCGGATTGAACCGGTTTGAACCGCTCTAAAACGGATATAACGGGTATCAACCAGTTTAAACCGGATAAAACCGGATTGAACCAGTTTAAACCGGATAAAACCGGATTGAATGGGCTTAAACCGGTTTAAACCGGATAAAACCGGATTGAACTGGTTTAAACCGGATAAAACCGGATTGAACCGGTTTAAACTGGTTTCAACCGGATAGAACCGGATAGAACCGGTTTAAACTGGATAAAACAGGATTGAACAGGCTTAAACCGGTTTAAACCGTATAAAACCGGATTGAACCGGTTCAAACCGGTTTAAACCGGATAAAACCGGAATGAACTGGTTTAAACTGGTTTAAAACAGATAGAACCGGATAGAAACGGTATAAACCAGATAAAACCGGATAAAAACGGATTGAAAGGTTTTAAACCGGTTTAAACTTGATAAAACCGGAATGAACCGGCTTAAACAGGTCTAAACCGGATAAAACGCGATTGAACAGGCTTAAACTGGTATAAACTGCATAGAACCGGTTTAAACCGGATAAAACCGGATTGAACCGGTTTAAACCAGTTTAAACCGGATAAAAACAGACTGAACCGGTTTAAACCGGATAAAACCGGATTGAACCGGTTTAAAACCGGTTTCAACTGTATAGAGCCGGATAGAACCGGTTTAAACCGGATAAAACAGGATTGAACTGGTTTAAACCGGATAAAACCGGATTGAACCGGTTTAAACTGGTTTCAACCAGATAGAACTGGATAGAACCGGTTTAAACTGGATCAAACCGGATTGAACCGGCTTAAACCGGTTTAAACCGGATAAAACCGGATTGAACAGGTACAAACCGGTTTAAACCGGATAAAACCGGAATGAACTGGTTTAAACAGGTTTAAAACGGATAGAACCGGATAGAAATGTTTTAAACCGGATAAAACCGGATTGAACTGGATTAAACCTGTTTAAAACGGATAAAACCGGTTTAAACCGGATAAAACCAAATTGAACCAGTTTAAACCGGATAAAACCAGATTGAACCGGTTTAAAACGGATAAAACCAGATTGAACTAGTTTAAACCGGTTTAAACTAGATAGAAATGGATAGAACTGGTTTAAACTGGATAAAACCGAATTGAACCGGTTTGAAAGGGTCTAAACCGGATAGAACCGGATAGAACCGATTTAAACTGGATAAAACAGAATTGAACAGGCTTAAACCGGTTTAAACCGGATAAAACCGGATTGAACCGGTTCAAACCGGTTTAAACCGGATAAAACCAGATTGAACCGGTTTAAACCAGATAAAACCGGATTGGACCGGCTTAAACCGGTTTAAACCGGATAAAACCGGATTGAACCGGTTCAAACCGGTTTAAACCGGATAAAACCGGAATGAACTGGTTTAAACCGGTTTAAAACGGATAGAACCGGATAGAAACGGTTTGTACCGGATAAAACCGGAATGAACTGGTTTAAACTGGTTTAAAACAGATAGAACCGGATAGAAACGGTATAAACCGGATAAAACCGGATTGAACCGGTGTAAACCGGTTGAAACCGGATAAAAACGGATTGAAAGGGTTTAAACCGGTTTAAAATTGATAAAACTGGAATGAACCGGCTTAAACAGGTCTAAACCGGATAAAACGCGATTGAACAGGCTTAAACTGGTATAAACAGCATCGAAACGGTTTAAACCGGATAAAACCGGATTGAACCGGTTTAAACCAGATAAAAACGGATTGAACCAGTTTAAACCGGTTTAAACCAAATAGAGCCGGATAGAACCGGTTTAAACCGGACAAGACCTGATTGAAACGGTTTGAACCGGTTTAAACCGGAGAAAATCGGAATGAACCGGTTTCAACCGGATAGAACCGGATTGAACCGGTTTAAACTGGATTCAACCGGATAGAACCGGATAGAACCGGTTTAAACTGGATAAAACCGGATTGAACCGGCTTAAACCGGTTTAAACCGGATAAAACCGGATTGAACCGGTTCAATCCGGTTTAAACCGGATAAAACCAGATTGAACCGGTTTAAACCGGATAAAACCGGATTGAAAGGGCTTCAACCGGTTTAAACCGGATAAAACCGGATTGAACCGGTTCAAACCGGTTTAAACCGGATAAAACCAGAATGAACTGGTTTAAAACGGATAGAACCGGATAGAAACGGTTGAAACCGGATGAAACCGGATTGAACTGGATTAAACCGGGTTAAAACGGATAAATCCGGTTTCAATCGGATAAAACCAAATTCAACCAGTTTAAACCGGATAAAACCAGATTGAACCGGTTTAAGCCGGATAAAACTGGACTGAACCGGTTTAAATCGGTTTAAACCGTATAAAACCGGATTGAACCGGATGAAACCGGTTTAAACTGGATAAACCGGATTGAATCGGTTAAAACCGGTTTAAACCGGATAAAACTAGGTTGAACCGGTTTAAACCGGGTCAGACCGGATTGAACCCGATTAAACCGGTTTCAACCGGATAAAACCGGATAGAACCGGTTTAAACCGGATAAAACTGGATTGAACCGGTTTAAACCGGTTTAAAGCGGATAAAACCTTATTGAACCGGTTTAAACCGGATCAAACCGGATTGAACTGCTTTAAACCGGTTTCAACCGGATAGAACCGGATAGAACCGGTTTAAACTGGATAAAATCGGATTGAACCGGCTTAAACCGGTTTAAACAGGATTGAACCGGTTTAAACCGGATAAAACCGGATTGAACCGGTTCAAACCGGTTTAAACCGGATAAAACCGGAATGAACTGGTTTAAACCGGTTTAAAACGGATAGAACCAGATAGAAAAGGTTTAAACCGGATAAAACCGGATTGAACCGGTGTAAACCGGTTGAAACCGGATAAAAACGGTTTGGAAGGGTTTAAATCGCTTTAAACTTGATAAAACCGGAATGAACCGGCTTAAACAGGTCTGAACCGGATAAAACCCGATTGAACAGGCTTAAACTGGTGTAAACAGCATCGAACCGGTTTAAAAAGGATAAAATCGGATTGAACCGGTTTAAACCGTTTTAAACCGGATAAAACCAGACAGAACCGGTTTAAACCGGATAAAATCTGATTGAACCGGTTTAAACCGGTTTCACCTGCATAGGACCGGATAGAACCGGTTTAAACTGAAGGAAACAGGATTGAACTGGTTTAAACCGGATAAAACCGGATTGAACCGGTTTAAACTGGTTTCAACCGGATAGAACCGGATAGAACTGGTTTAAACTGGATAAAACAGAATTGAACAGGCTTAAACCGGTTTAAACCGGATAAAACCGGATTGAACCGGTTCAAACCGGTTTAAACCGGATAAAACCAGATTGAACCGGTTTAAACCAGATAAAACCGGATTGGACCGGCTTAAACCGGTTTAAACCGCATAAAACCGGATTGAACCGGTTCAAACCGGTTTAAACCGGATAAAACAGGAATGAACTGGTTTAAACCGGTTTAAAACGGATAGAACTGGATAGAAACGGTTGAAACCGGATAAAACCGGATTGATCCGGTTTAAACCGGTTTAAAGCGGATAAAACCGGATTGAACTGGTTTAAACCGGATCAAACCGGATTGAACTGCTTTAAACCGGTTTCAACCGGATAGAAACGGATAGAACCGGTTTAAACTGGATAAAACCGGATTGAACCTGTTTAAACCGGTTTAAACTGGAGAAAACTGGATTGAACAGGTTTAAACCGGATAAAACCGGATTGACCCGGTTTAAACCGGTTTAAACCGGATAAAACCGGATTGAACCGGTTCAAACCGGTTTAAACCGGATAAAACCAAATTGAACCAGTTTAAACGGGATAAAATCAGATTGAACTGGTTAAAAACGGATAAAACCGGATTGAACCAGTTTAAACCCGTTTAAACCAGATGGAAACTAATAGAACCGGTTTAAACCGGATAAAACCGGATTGAACTGGTTTAACTGGCTAAATCAGGATAGAACAGGATAGAACCGGTTTAAACCGATTTAAACAGGATAGAACCGGATAGAACCAGTTTAAACGAGATAAAAACGGATTGAACCGGTTTAAACCAGTCTAAACCGGATAAAACCGGTTTAAACCGGATAAAACCAGATTGAACCGGTTTAAACCAGATAAAACCGGATTGAACTGGTTCAACCGGGTTTAAACCGGATAAAACCGGAGTGAACTGGTTTAAACCGGATAAAACAGGATTGAACCGGTTGAAACCAGATAAAACCGGATTGAAACGTTTCAAACCGGTTTTAACCGGATAAAAACGGAATGAACCGGTTTAAACCGGATAAAACCGGACTGAACCGGTTTAAACCGGATAAAACCGGATTGAACTGGTTTAAACCGGTTTAAACCGGATAGAACCGGGCTAAACAGGTTTAAACCGGATAAAACCGGATAGAACCGGTTGAAACTGGATAAATCGGGATTGAACCAGTTCAAACCGGTTTAAACCGGATGAAACTGGATTGAAACGGTTCAAACCGGTTTCAACCGGATAACACCGGATTGAACCAGTTCAAACCGGTTTAAACAAGATAAAACAAAATTGAACCAGTTTAATCCGGATAAAACCAGATTGAACCGGTTTAAACCGGATCAAACCGGATTGAACCGTTTTCAACCGGATAGAACCGCATAGAACCGGTTTAAACCGGATAAAACCGGAGTGAAGCGGTTTAAACCGGTTCAAACCGGATAAAACCAGATTGAAACGGTTTAAACCGGTTTAAACCAGAAAAAACGGATTGAACCGGTTTAAACTGGATAAAACCGATTGAACCGGTTTAAACCGGATAAAACCAGATTGAACCGGTTTAAACCAGATAAAAATGGATAGAACCGGTTTAAACCGGTTTAAACCAGATTGAATGGGATAGAACCGGTTTCAACCGTTTAAAACCGGATTGAACAGGTTTAAACCGGTTTAAACCGGTTCAAACCAGATGAAACCGGAATGAACCGGTTTAAACCGTATAAAACCGGATTGAACTAGTTTAAACCGGTTTCAACCGGATAGAACCGGATAGAACCGGTTTAAACTGGATAAAACCGGATTGAACCGGTTCAAACCGGTTTAAACCGGATAAAACCGGAGTGAACTGGTTTAAACCGGATAAAACCGGATTGAACCAGTTCAAACCGGTTTAAACCGGATAAAACCGGAGTGAACTGGTTTAAACCGGATAAATCGGATTGAACCAGTTTAAACCTGTTTAAACCGGATAAAATCGGATTGAACCGGTTTAAACCGGATAAAACCGCATTGGACCGGTTTAAACTGGTTTCAACCGGATAGAACCGGATAGAACCGGTTTAAACTGGATAAAACCGGATTGAACCGGTTCAAACCGGTTTAAACTGGATAAAACCGGATTGAACAGGTTTAAACCGGTTTAAACCGGTTCAAACCAGATGAAACCGGAATGAACCGGTTTAAACCGTATAAAACCGGATTGAACTAGTTTAAACCGGTTTCAACCGGATAGAACCGGATAGAACCGGTTTAAACTGGATAAAACCGGATTGAACCGGTTCAAACCGGTTTAAACCGGATAAAACCGGAGTGAACTGGTTTAAACCGGATAAAACCGGATTGAACCAGTTCAAACCGGTTTAAACCGGATAAAACCGGAGTGAACTGGTTTAAACCGGATAAATCGGATTGAACCAGTTTAAACCTGTTTAAACCGGATAAAATCGGATTGAACCGGTTTAAACCGGATAAAACCGCATTGGACCGGTTTAAACTGGTTTCAACCGGATAGAACCGGATAGAACCGGTTTAAACTGGATAAAACCGGATTGAACCGGTTCAAACCGGTTTAAACCGGATAAAACCGGAATGAACTGGTTTAAACTGGTTTAAAACGGATAGAACCGGATAGAAACGGTTTAAACCGGATAAAACCAGATTGAACCGGTGTAAACCGGTTGAAACCGGATAAAAACGGATTGGAAGGGTTTAAACCGCTTTAAACTGGATAAAACCGGAATGAACCGGCTTAAACAGTTCTGAACCGGATAAAACCCGATTGAACAGGCTTAAACTGGTGTAAACAGCATAGAACCGGTTTAAAAAGGATAAAATCGGATTGAACCGGTTTAAACCGTTTTAAACCGGATAAAACCAGACAGAACCGGTTTAAACCGGATAAAACCTGATTGAACCGGTTTAAACCGGTTTCAACTGTATAGGACCGGATAGAACCGGTTTAAACCGGACAAGACTTGATTGAAACGGTTTGAACCGGTTTAAACCGGAGAAAATCGGAATGAACCGGTTTAAACCGGTTTAAAACGGATAGAACCGGATAGAAACGGTTTAAACCGGATAAAACCGGATTGAACCGGTTTAAACTGTATTCAACCGGATAGAACCGGATAGAACCGGTTTAAACTGGATAAAACCGGATTGAACCGGCTTAAACCGGTTTAAACCGGATAAAACCGGATTGAACCGGTTCAATCCGGTTTAAACCGGAAAAAACCAGATTGAACCGGTTTAAACCGGATAAAACCGGATTGAAAGGGCTTAAACCGGTTTAAACCGGATAAAACCGGATTGAACCGGTTCAAACCGGTTTAAACCGGATAAAACCAGAATGAACTGGTTTAAAATGGATAGAACCGGATAGAAAGGGTTGAAACCGGATAAAACCGGATTGAACTGGATTAAACCTTTTTAAAATCGATAAAACCAAATTGAACCAGTTTAAACCGGATAAAACCAGATTGAACCGGTTTAAGCCGGATAAAACTGGACTGAACCGGTTTAAATCGGTTTAAACCGTATAAAACCGGATTGAACCGGATGAAACCGGTCTAAACTGGATAAACCGGATTGAATCGGTTAAAACCGGTTTAAACCGGATAAAACTAGATTGAACCGGTTTAAACCGGATCAGACTGGATTGAACCCGATTAAACCGGTTTCAACCGGATAGAACCGGATAGGACCGGTTTAAACCGGATTGAACCGGTTTAAACCGGTTTAAAGCGGATAAAACCGGATTGAACCGGTTTAAACCGGATCAAACCGGATTGAACTGCTTTAAACCGGTTTCAACCGGATAGAACCGGATAGAACCGTTTTAAACTGGATAAAACCGGATTGAACCGGCTTAAACCGGTTTAAACCGGATTGAACCGGTTTAAAACGGATAAAACCGGATTGAACCGGTTCAAACCGGTTTAAACCGGATAAAACCGGAATGAACTGGTTTAAACCGGTTTAAAACGGATAGAACCGGATAGAAACGGTTTAAACCGGATAAAACCGGATTGAACCGGTGTAAACTGGTTGAAACCGGATAAAAACGGATTGGAAGGGTTTAAACCGCTTTAAACTGGACAAAACCGGAATGAACCGGCTTAAACAGGTCTGAACTGGATAAAACCCGATTGAACAGGCTTAAACTGCTATAAACAGCATAGAACCGGTTTAAAAAGGATAAAATTGGATTGAACCGGTTTAAACCGTTTTAAACCGGATAAAACCAGACAGAACCGGTTTAAACCGGATAAAACCTGATTGAACCGGTTTAAACCGGTTTCAACTGTATAGGACAGGATAGAACCGGTTTAAACCGGAGAAAACAGGATTGAACTGGTTTAAACCGGATAAAACCGGATTGAACTGGTTTAAACTGGTTTCAACCAGATAGAACCGGATAGAACCGGTTTAAACTGGATAAAACAGGATTGAACAGGCTTAAACCGGTTTAAACCGGATAAAACCGGAATGAACTGGTTTAAACTGGTTTAAAACAGATAGAACCGGATAGAAACGGTATAAACCGGATAAAACCGGATAAAAACGGATTGAAAGGGTTTAAACCGGTTTAAACTTGATAAAACCGGAATGAACCGGCTTAAACTGGTCTAAACCGGATAAAACGCGATTGAACAGGCTTAAACTGGTATAAACAGCATAGAACTGGTTTAAACCGGATAAAACCGGATTGAACCGGTTTAAACCAGTTTAAACCGGATAAAAACAGACTGAACCGGTTTAAACCGGATAAAATCGGATTGAACCGGTTTAAACCGGTTTCAACTGTATAGAGCCGGATAGAACCGGTTTAAACCAGATAAAAACGGATTGAACCAGTTAAACCGGTTTAAACCAAATAGAGCCGGATAGAACCGGTTTAAACCGGACAAGACCTGATTGAAACAGTTTGAACCGGTTTAAACCGGAGAAAATCGGAATGAACCGGTTTAAACCGGATAAAACCGGATTGAACCGGTTTAAACTGGATTCAACCGGATAGAACCGGATAGAACCGGTTTAAACTGGATAAAACCGGATTGAACCGGCTTAAACCGGTTTAAACCGGATAAAACCGGATTGAACCGGTTCAATCCGGTTTAAACCGGATAAAACCAGATTGAACCGGTTTAAACAGGATAAAACCGGATTGAAAGGGCTTCAACCGGTTTAAACCGGATAAAACCGGATTGAACCGGTTCAAACCGGTTTAAACCGGATAAAACCGGAATGAACTGGTTTAAAACGGATAGAACCGGATAGAAACGGTTGAAACCGGATGAAACCGGATTGAACTGGATTAAACCGGGTTAAAACGGATAAAACCGGTTTCAATCGGATAAAACCAAATTGAACCAGTTTAAACCGGATAAAACCAGATTGAACCGGTTTAAGCCGGATAAAACTGGACTGAACCGGTTTAAATCGGTTTAAACCGTATAAAACCGGATTGAACCGGATGAAACCGGTTTAAACTGGATAAACCGGATTGAATCGGTTAAAACCGGTTTAAACCGGATAAAACTAGATTGAACCGGTTTAAACCGGATCAGACCGGATTGAACCCGATTAAACCGGTTTCAACCGGATAAAACCGGATAGAACCGGTTTAAACCGGATAAAACCGGATTGAACCGGTTTAAACTGGTTTAAAGCGGATAAAACGTTATTGAACCGGTTTAAACCGGATCAAACCGGATTGACCTGCTTTAAACCGGTTTCAACCGGATAGAACCGGATAGAACCGGTTTAAACTGGATAAAACCGGATTGAACCGGCTTAAACCGGTTTAAACAGGATTGAACCGGTTTAAACCGGATAAAACCGGATTGAACCGGTTCAAACCGGTTTAAACCGGATAAAACCGGAATGAACTGGTTTAAACCGGTTTAAAACGGATAGAACCAGATAGAAACGGTTTAAACCGGATAAAACCGGATTGAACCGGTGTAAACCGGTTGAAACCGGATAAAAACGGTTTGGAAGGGTTTAAATCGCTTTAAACTGGATAAAACCGGAATGAACCGGCTTAAACAGGTCTGAACCGGATAAAACCCGATTGAACAGGCTTAAACTGGTGTAAACAGCATAGAACCGGTTTAAAAAGGATAAAATCGGATTGAACCAGTTTAAACCGTTTTAAACCGGATAAAACCAGACAGAACCGGTTTAAACCGGATAAAACCTGATTGAACCGGTTTAAACCGGTTTCAACTGTATAGGACCGGATAGAACCGGTTTAAACTGAAGAAAACAGGATTGAACTGGTTTAAACCGGATAAAACCGGATTGAACCGGTTTAAACTGGTTTCAACCGGATAGAACCGGATAGAACCGGTTTAAACTGGATAAAACAGAATTGAACAGGCTTAAACCGGTTTAAACCGGATAAAACCGGATTGAACCGGTTCAAACCGGTTTAAACCGGATAAAACCAGATTGAACCGGTTTAAACCAGATAAAACCGGATTGGACCGGCTTAAACCGGTTTAAACCGGATAAAACCGGATTGAACCGGTTCAAACCGGTTTAAACCGGATAAAACCGGAATGAACTGGTTTAAACCGGTTTAAAATGGATAGAACCGGATAGAAACGGTTTATACCGGATAAAACCGGAATGAACTGGTTTAAACTGGTTTAAAACAGATAGAACCGGATAGAAACGGTATAAACCGGATAAAACCGGATTGAACCGGTGTAAACCAGTTGAAACCGGATGAAAACGGATTGAAAGGGTTTAAACCGGTTTAAACTTGATAAAACCGGAATGAACCGGCTTAAACAGGTCTAAACCGGATAAAACGCGATTGAACAGGCTTAAACTGGTATAAACAGCATAGAACCGGTTTAAACCGGATAAAACCGGATTGAACCGGTTTAAACCAGATAAAACCGGATTGAACCAGTTTAAACCGGTTTAAACCAAATAGAACCGGATAGAACCGTTTTAAACCGGACAAGACCTGATTGAAACGGTTTGAACCGGTTTAAACCGGAGAAAATCGGAATGAACCGGTTTAAACCGGATAAAACCGGATTGAACCGGTTTAAACTGGATTCAA